>NC_137018.1:41476167-41516167 GCF_032717465.1 Coenobita brevimanus
TTTTAACGGTACCTTGCTCTGACAAAGATTGTGCTACGTTGCGCCGTTTTTGCTGTTACAGTAACAAACAAACACACATGCAGAAATCGGATCATTATAATATAGATTTGTTGTTACAGTTTGCTATTTAATCCCATTTTAATTTATGATTATCTATATGTGTGTATGTTATAAGTTTGTGTGTGTGTGTGTGTGTGTGTGTCTGTGTGTCTGTGTGTGTGTGTGTGTGTGTGTGTGTGTGTGTGTGTGTGTGTGTTTATTTCGTTCTCACATTGCTCTCAGCCTATTCGTACTCCATATCTGGGTCGCCACTCCTACCTTGACCCTCCATCTCTTAACCCCATCAGTACGGTGACACATTTTCATTTTCATTCTGCCATCAGACAAGTTCTTCTGGCTTTAGGGAAATCAATCGTTCAACACTTTCAAAACGAGATACCATCACAACGCTGAGCAAAGGCGTCCGGTGTTTGCAAGATTGAAATAAATAAATAAATAAATAAATAAAACAGCAGTGTCATCGTACAGAAAGGGCATCGGTAATTCCGTATCAGTACTATTACGGACGTGGCACTAGAGAGGAACGCCTTCAAGTAGTGGCACTGATATTACCGGGCGGCTCCACTGCCCAGGTAACAAGCGTCATTCAGCCCCCCCCCCCATCCGACGTGAGAAGGATGGTGGACTGAGGAGGGTTATTTCAGCCTGCAGTCCACTGGGTTCACATTCGGATAAACCTGGTGATACAGCAACATAAACTACTGCTGCAGATGCCTGAATGTATGATAAGTTAAAAGAGAAAAGAAAACTGTTATATAGAAAAGGATGTCCAATATATAGGGTAGGGTGAAGAGGCGAGTGATGGAATGAGACGTTGAGATTGGAAGAGAGAGAGAGAGAGCGAGCGAGAGAGAGAGAGAGAGAGAGAGAGAGAGAGAGAGAGAGAGAGAGAGAGAGAGAGAGAGAGAGAGAGAGAGAGAGAGACCATATGCTGGAGGGAGGAAAAGTGGAGCGGAAGGAAAGAGAATAAGGGGGACAGAAAACTTTATAACGAAAGGGAAAGAAGGGAAAAATGATGGAGGGAGAGAGGAAGGAATGAAAGAAAGAAGGAGGAGAAGGGTAGACGAGAGAGAGAGAGAAGAGGAGGGGGATAAGTTCAAAAGTGATGTTAACGTAAGGGGTGAAGGGAATGAAAGGAAGGGGAATGGTAGAGGGAATGAAAGTAGATGAAAAGTACGGGATATAGACGGAAAGGATGAAGGTGTAGGCAGGAGAAAGAGTAAAGGAGGAAGTTGGAAAGAAGATAGGAAAAAGGAGGAAGAAACTAAGGAAATATGAAGGCGCAGAAAAAGGAAAGGAGAGGGGGAGTAAGAAGTAAGGCGTATGAAAATAAAGGAGGAAATAAGAAAGAAAAGGAAATGGAGAGAAGGAGGAAACAAGCAAATTATAAGGAAGGAAGGAAAGAAGGAGAAGAGATATATGGGATGATGGGGAGATGGAAGTAAGGAGTGAACCATATAAAAGGAAAAAGGAAGAATGAGTGGACAGGTGAGAATAAAAAGGGGAATGAAGGAAATAAAAAAAAATAACAGGACGGAAAAGGAAGGAAAGAAGAGAGAGAAGCAGATGGAAGGAAGGAAAAAAGATAAACCATAATTACAAATGGGAGGAAGAGGGAGAAGATTGGGGAAGAGAAGGGAAAAAGAGGAACGGACATAGCTAACGCGTGAATGATAAAGGAAGGATATGGAAGTAGAGAAGAGAGGAGGAGAGAAAGGAAAATTGGAGGAAGGAATAAATAGAGAAGGAGGGAGGAGGGAATTACAAAAAAGGGGAAATGAAGAAAATGAGAGAAGCCAGTTGGTGAAATGGAAGATAGAAAAGAGGGGAAGAGAGAGTATGAGAAGCTGAGGGAAGGAAAGAGGGGAGAGGAGCATAAGGGAGGTGGAGAGAATGAACGAGAAGAGAGAAGAGAGGAAGGAGAGAATGAAAAATTATGAGAGAAGAGGAAATGGAGAGAAGGAGAGAGAATGATACAAGGGAGAATGGGGAATAGAAGGAAAGAGAGAAATTAGGAGAAATAAATGGAAGGAAAGAGACTGAGTGAAGGGGAAATGGAGGGAAGGAAATCTCACATCTCACACTTCCTTGTACACCAGTGAAGTCAAGTGAGACGGTGTGTGTGTGTGTGTGTGTGTGTGTGTGTGTGTGTGTGTGTGTGTGTGTGTGTGTGTGTGTGTGTGTGTGATTGGATATCGTGTTTGACAGTGTTGTGGTCAAAACTTGTGGTTTTACGTAAGTTCTTGGTCATACTCTCTCTCCACACACACACACACACACACACACACACACACACACACACACACACACACACACACACACACATTCAAATACGTACACTGAATACACTCATGTCTGCTCAAGTTCGTACACATGATGCAAGGCCTACCTCGATGTGTACATGAATCGACACAACCACATCAAACACAGACACGTACACAGAATATTCAGCAGTCATCCTCCCGTTACACACAAACACAAACACACACAAGGACACGTCATTGCTCTCAAACACACACACACACACACACACACACACACACACACACACACACACACACACACACACACACACACACACACACACACACACACACACACACACACACCGCTCGCTGGTGCAGTGGTAACGCTCTCGCCTGCAACTGGTGGACGGGAGTTCGCGCCTCGCTCAGGTTGCGAAAAGTTTCACTGACGAAGTGGGTGGTTACTGTCCCCCTTGAGCAAGGGGACGGGTGTGTGCGTGTGTGAAGGTCACAGCCTTGCCCTTAGATCGGACTATATGAGCTCTCAGTTCCCTTCCGGGAGGGTAAAAGCTGACGATCACGACCATCAAGTGATCCTGACCAACCCGGTGAATTACACAAACAAACACACACACAGTGGTAACGCTCTCGCCTAGCATCTGCTAAGACGGGGGTTCACGTCTTGCTTGGGATGCGAAAAGTTTCATTGACGAAGCGGGTGGTAGCTGTCCTCCTTGAGCAAGAGGATGGGTGTGTGCGTGTGTGAAGGTCAAGGCTTTGCCCTTAAATCGGACTATATGAGCTCTCAGCTCTCTTCCGGTAGAGTAAAATGCTAATGATCACAACCATTACGTGATCCTGACCGACCCGGTGAATTACACACACACACACACACACACATTCTCACAGAAAAGCACACAGCTGCACAGGTGAGTAAAACACACACACACACACACACACACACACACACACACACACACACACACACACACACACAAATGCTCACAGAAAAGCACACACTTTTGCACAGGTAAAACACACACACACACACACACACACACACACACACACACACACACACATTGTCGGAGAGGCCGTGAGTTCGACCTTAGGCATGGCCAAAGAAGAAATTTATTTGAATCTCGTTAAAACAGTCTTTGCTGGTATTGCACAAGACTTTCACTGTCATAAAAACACCCCCGCAAATACCAATACACCAGTTCTGACCGAGACAGCCTTGGCATATATGCAGTGTGGACGGTGGGTATTAGTGCTGAAATGATCGCGTATGTGGCACGTAAGACTGTTAGGCTCCAAGAAATGTACAGCGAAATCTATGCCCAAAGTCAAACAAACAAACAAACAAAAAATAGGTACGGTACATGAAATTACACACACACACACACACACACACACACACACACACACACACACACACACACACACACACACACACACACACACACACACACACACACACACCTGGCTGCATCTCAAAGAGCAAGGGTCAAGGGCGAGGTGGCGGTGGAGATGGGAGAGAATGACAGTATAGGAGCACGGCCACCTAGACCGTGATAGCACCCCCTCTCTCTTCATTGCATCTTTCCCCCCTCCGCTGTTATTCCTCCTTCCCTGTTCCTTCCACTCTCTCCCCTCCTATACCCCCATTCTCCCCATCCACCTTCCCTCGTACACCCCCTCCCACTTTTCCCCCTCCTTCCCTCCTCTCCACACCCCTTCTCCCTTCCTCTCCACACCCCCTCCTCCCTCTCCACACCCCCTCCTCCCTCTACACATTCCCTTTTCTCCCCTCCACATCCTCTCCCCCTTCCACTTCACATCCCCTTCCCGCTTCCACCTCTCCTCGTCCCTCTCCCTTCACACCCCCCCTTCTCCCTTACCCCCTCCCCCATACCTCTTTCATTTCTCAGGCGGGTCAGACTCATGGCAAAGTTTGTTTCCCCCTTGTTTCAGTTCTTCCAGCTGTGTATTGGTGATAGTAATTAGGTAATAATAATAATACTATAATAATAATAATAATAATAATAATGATAATAATAATAATAATAATAATAATAATAATAATAATAAGAGGACCATGATACAACATTACTGGTTGTGTGTCGTACTTTAGGAGGAGGTGGAGAGACAACAAGAATTATTTGTCTCCCTCAGAGAGCCTCGTGTCGTTGATAGGCTCAGATCCACTCCTTCTTACCCCCAGCAATCTGATGACTTTTTTTTTTTTTTCATTCTCGCTGTCTACAGACAATTGTATTCAAACCTTTCGAACCAGAAGAGTTGGATGCTTAAGATCCATTGGAAATCGAAGAGAACCGTCAGTAACATGATTAAAAAGAACAAAAGTCATTGTAGTAAGGTGGTTAAGCTGTAGTTACTCTCGCCTCTTCTATGCCATCTTCTCCCTCCTTACCCCCCCCCCTTCCTATCCTCTTCATCCTTCCCTCTTCCCTCTTGTTAACCTTCGGAAGATTTAGTTGAGATTAGGAAGAGCCCTTCGTACTCCATAACCACTGCTGCTTCCCGCCACTCCAATTTTCCCTCCCTCATGTACTCTTCCATTACACCTTACCACATCCTTCTCCGTCTCCCCCTTCTCATTCTCACATCAGGTTTGCAGATAATAGTAGGAGTGAGTGGAGAGTGGAGTTCGTGAGAGCTATTGTTGCGCCACACCACTGGAGTCCTATTTCACACACACACACACACACACACACACACACACACACACACACACACACACACACACACACACACACAGTCGCTTGTTTGAAGCCCAGTGGCGGAAACATGTGCCAAGTCTGTAATACTATGGTTGACTTAATGGCTTGGTCGGCTTGGCACTACCCTTACGGTCTGCGGGTGCTCTGGAGTGGGTTTGAGTCCCAGTGACTGTCACAAAGTCCGTTTGCAACTAGGCCTAATGGGTAAGGAAACCTATGAAAACCCTCCACCATGGAGTCCGTAGAACCCTCCAACATGGAGACCGTAAGACCTTACACCATGGTGAGCTTGATACCCTCCTCCATGCCCCATGTAAAACTCCAGTATGCCATGTCTAAGGAAGGATAAGTCCCCTTAGAAGTCCCCAACCATGGAAACTATACAGCTTCTCTACCATGTAGGTCGTTAACCCTTCCCCATGAAAGGCAGAATACCTTCTTCCATGGAGGCCGTGAGAGTATTTCTTCTCTCATCTGATGATAGGGTGAGGTAGAAATCAGGAATGGGGAATGAGAAAATAACGTAAGAACTGTCAACTGCTTGCCAAGTGACAAGAGCCACAGGATCATCCACACATCACTCCAGCCTCACAAACAAGCAACTGTTCCCACTCAGACAACATTGCTTTCATCCGTCTGCCGTGGGTTGGCTTCAGTGTCCTTTACGCCCACAGTCATGTAAAAACCAACACACATTTTTTTTTTCCTGGTCTACCGACAACACTCAAGTCGGGGGTGAAGGCCGTGTGTTACGTGCAACGGTTCGAACCCTTAGGAGGTGAGAGGGTCTTATTGTGGGGTCCATTAATTAGCCTATCAGGGAAGTACCTTGGTAGTTATCGTAATCTTAACCACTCTCACCCAATGAGGTATTTTGTGTTTTATTCTTGCTAACACCAGATGGTTCAGTTCAGTTTAGGAGAGACTTTTCGAGCCTGAAGAGTCGTACATATCCTTCAAGAACCATTTCATCACGAGGGATCTCCCATTAGCTGAATGAAGTCCTCTGGAGAAAACCAAAATCAACCAGTAAATTACGCCCCCGAGTTCAAGAGTTTAACCTTTCCCCTGCGGTTGGTGCACTTAGGTAATTTATTGGTGTTGTAAAGGGATGCCTTCACGTGGTGGTAACGATATAACCGGGCAGGTCTACTGTCAGGTTATACAAACGTTCCTTAACTACTTCCTTTTCCCTTAAAGGAGTGTGGTAGCTTAAGCCTTCAGTACACTGGGTTCACGTTTCATATTTTTGGGGGTCCACAACAGCAACAGGTAAGTTATTCAAGTTAACCCCATTAAATATTTTGTGAAGAACCCAAACCAGTGTACAGGATAAACAGATCTTCCTAACAGTTGGGTGTCTACTATTACAGATAACTGTTTTTCGTACTTCGTTACTGCAGTGTTCATTCTAGCTGGGTTGTGAAGTGCACAGCGACAGCGAAGATAAAAAGATAAATGCAACTAAACATATACACAACACAGCTTACAGAGGTTATAAATACTGCTCCATTGAGTTTGTTCACCTGAGAGAAATCCCAGCAGTGTGAGGCTTAGGAAACAATCTCGAGTAGCGTTTTGTCTCTCTTGTTGGTACGGTACACTTGAGAGTTTCATGAGGGCGGTACCAGACAAGTTTGTTCAGTTTGGTAGTGGAGGGGATAGTGAAGCTTGTATCTGTCTAACTCCTTCTAGCCGGAAAGTTTGTTCTGGGATGAATAAAATTGTCTGGAGATGGCAAGAAGGTAGAAACTTTTGTGCTCAGATTGAGTGGGTTAATAGCTATTGTGTATAGAGAGGAATATATTTAAAACAAATGAACAATATACCGGAACTTCTAACTGCAGTGGTGTATATAAACAGATATCCTCTTACGGTCAGATTGTCTGCTACTTCGGAGATTACGTAACACCATTCTTTTAGCGATTTATTCTGTACATTGGACATTTGTATCCTTTAGTATACAATTGATGCAAACCATGTCGATATTAAAACTATAAAAATAACATACAGAGACTGTTAAGGTGCAGTAATGCCAAATAAATAAATAAAAAAATAAATAAAAAAATATTGTGTCACGAAGTCTATGCCTTGTGTGTTATGAGTGCAGCTTAGGTTTGGTGGCCAAGTGGTGGAGAAATGGACTGTTTATCGGAGGATCTGAGTTCCATCTCCAACTGGGGCAGGGTACAGATGTGAATGTGATAGCCGTACCATGATTCAGTATGGACGGTTCTCTGTCAGTGCCCGTGCGTTGATAGATGGTGCTGAGAAGGGTATATAGCTTATACTAGTTTATCCTCACTGATTATTAAGGAGAAATGCAATTAGGTTGTTGATGATGATGCTTTAAATAATTATGCAACTGTAACAATAGCCTATATGCTCATGTCTTGACTAAGAACTCACATCCAGTTTATTACAGTTATTCTCTCTCTCTCTCTCTCTCTCTCTCCTTCCACTCACACCTGCCCCTGTATTAATTCACCTCCACACCTGGCCAACAACTGATCTCTCTCCACTGACACCCCTCCTCCATCTTCCACTCCCACCTCCACCTTTCTCCACCCATACTTTTCTCTCTTATCATGTTTCTCTCCACTTTCTTTCCCCTGGCCACATCTTCCTCCTCTCGTCCCCCATCCACCCTCTCCCCTCCACCGCCTCCATTTCCAGATTGATATAACAAAGATGTGATATTTGTGTGTGTGTGTGGTTGTGGTTGTTCTCATTGTTTTACTTGCCAGTGTTATTGATATTATTTCCACCACGTATTATTATTAGTAGTATCGTTTTGATTTATCATTATTAGAATCGTTATTTATTTATTTACTTATTATTATTATTATTATTATTATTATCATCATCATCATTATTGCTGTTCTTGTGGCTGTTTATTTTGCTTGAGTATAAAAGGAGTGTAAATATTAAAGGTGAATTGATATATACGTAAGAGTTAAAGAAGCGAAGGAAGAATATTGGTGGGAGTTACTTCTGGTGTTGAGTCATACTGCTCTTTGTTGAGAGAGAGAGAGAGAGAGAGAGAGAGAGAGAGAGAGAGAGAGAGAGAGTAATTTTTGCCTGGTTTGGCCTTGATTCAATATTAACTGCATAACTAAAGGACAATAGTTGAGAGAGAGAGAGAGAGAGAGAGAGAGAGAATTTGCCTGGTTTGGCCTTGATTCAATATTAATTGCATAACTAAAGGACAATATTTGAGAGAGAGAGAGAGAGAGAGAGAGAGAGAGAGAGAGAGAGAGAGAGAGAGAGAGAGAGAATTTGCCTGGTTTGGCCTTGATTCATAACTAAAGGACAATATTTGAGAGAGAGAGAGAGAGAGAGAGAGAGAGAGAGAGAGAGAGAATTTGCCTGGTTTGGCCTTGATTCAATATTAATTGCATAACTAAAGGACAATATTTGAGAGAGAGAGAGAGAGAGAGAGAGAGAGAGAGAGAGAGAGAGAGAGAGAGAGAGAGAGAGAAGGGGATGATGATATCAACTGTAACACTGAGAGAGAGAGAGAGAGAGAGAGAGAGAGAGAGAGAGAGAGAGAGAGAGAGAGAATTGTTTTAGATGATGATACTGAGTATGAGAGGTGGATGAGAAAGAAGTGTAGAGAGGGAGTCCCCCCCCCCTCTCTCTCATATTTTCCTGGGGTGTAGCTCCGGGGCAAATGCATATCTCCCCCAGGGCAGGAAGCAGATTACTATTACTTATAGCAAGTCACTTGTTTCAATCACGCTGTCTCTGTCTCTCGGTTTTATTTCTGTCATAGATCTCTTTCCTTTTCTTTTCTTTCAGTTTGTATTTGTCTTTTTCTTGTTATTTCATTTTATGTCTTATTTCTTAGTTGATTCATTCTCCTTCCGTTTCTTATTTCAGTCAGTCTTTCTTATTTTCTGATCAGAATGCGTTGCCGCTTTTACTTCGTAGGGATGTCACAGGTTCCAATAACGTCACATACATAAGCCGTAGAGGTTGGCGCACGAAGACGCTTGCGAAGCTAAAAGAGCTCCGCTATTTAAGTGCAAAGCAACTCGCAAAATCCCGCCAACCTTCGTAGAAGTCGTGAACTCGGGTCGTAAAAGTATCGATTTGTTCTCTCTTTTTTTTTTTTCTTTTTCTGTCTTTGCTTCTTCATCAGTCTTAACTCCAAAGCGAAAAGTTGTACGCAAGTGTGTAGCTTAGTAAAAAAGGGGGATGTTTCCTTTTTTTTTTTTTTTTTAGAGCATTCGAGTTGCGGCATGTGAGTTACAACTCAAAAACATTCTACTCTACTGCATCCGAAGGTATTCTCTGATATGTAAAACTCCACGGACTCATGTTGCTCCATTTTACGTAAGACCAGTGGAGGAAGAAGAGGTCCATGGTGGAAAAGAGGTCTGTGGGAAAAGTAGGTTCTTTGACGGAAAATAGGGCCAAGGGAAACAGGTCCGTGAGGGAAAACAAGTTCAAAGGGGGGGGGAGGGGAAGTAGGTCCAAGGGTGAAAACAGGTTCATGGGCGAAATTGGACAATGGTGAAAATAGGTCCAAGGGGCATATAGATCCATGGGGGAAAATAAGTGCATGAGGGAAAATAGGTCCAAGGAGGAATATTTGTCATAGCAGGAAATAGGTCACAGAGTGGAAACAGGTAAGTGGGGACTGGCACCAGGGAGTGTAGACGGAGATGGGTGAATGTGTTATATAGTAGTATACTCTGCACATGTATCTGGTAGCTGGCTTCAATGAAAAGGCTATAAACTAGAAAACAAATTTTATTTTTTGCCTTTAGTTTCTAATTTCATCCACTGTCCCTGTCTTTTCGTCATATTTCAGTCAGTCTGTTTTTCTTCATCTTGTCGTTCTGTTTGTGTGTCCCTCTATTTTCTTACATATTTTGTAAGTTTGTCTGTCGTCTGCATTTCCCCAATCTTGTATAATTATTATTTTTTCAGTCTACCACATTCTTCCTTTGTGTTTTTCTTGTTTGTTTTTGCCAGTGTGTTCCTGTCTTCTGAAAGTCTCCATGTCTTCCAAACCTCAGTTAGTCTTTCTCTTCCTGTCTTTCTGCGTGTCATTTTGCATGTCTGATGCTGCCTACCTCCATGCTTACCCATTTTAAAGTCTTGACGTACGTATTTGTCAATACGGTAGTTATTAAAATACAGGCTAAACTTTACCCCTTAATTGCGATAAAGTCAATTTTTCTTCTCGGGGTCAGCGGCATAGGAATAGTCTTTGTGAACCTTCCTGTGTTGTGTTGGATTCCTCGCTCTCCCAGATTGTTGTAGGCAGTTTAACCCCTTTCACTCCGTTGACGTTTATGTTCACACGTGCGGAGTCGGAAGGGTATACAGTATTGCATCCTTCGGCGTGTGTGTGTGTGTGTGTGTGTGTGTGTGTGTGTGTGTGAACAGTATTAATGAAATAGTTTAAATCCGATTTGGACCAATCTTTACGGAAGTGTTGAGGGTCAGCCAAACATGAAGTGACTTGATTTTGAAAACAGTAGGTCACATGTCAAGGTTACGGGGCAAGGTCAGCTAGAAAAATATTGAGCAGATTTAAAGCAAACTTGGTGGAAGGGCTGAAGGTCAGCCAATGATGAAGTGAATCGACTTTGAGAAGTTCAGGCACAGGCCTGGGTCACAAGGCAAGTTCAAAGGTTCGACCCTCTAACCAAGTAAGTTTTATTCGATTTTGACCAAACTTGGTAGAAAGGATGAGGGTTATTAAAAATATATATTTTTGTTATGAGAACAGGTCGAAGATCAAGGTTACAGGACAAGGTCAACTTAAACAGTTATGATCGAGTTTCGATTAATGTAGGTGGAAGAGTTGAGGATCAGGCAATGCTGCAGTAAATTACTTTTGAAAAACTAGTCTGTCGTAGGTCAGAGTCACAGGGCAAAGTGAGTTGTACGACCCGTAGACGACTCTAAGCCGCGGGTGTTGAACTTTGTGAGAACTTTTTCTGTTGTTTTCTTTTCTTGCCATCACCTGAATAGTTCGTTCAATTCAGGGCAGACCCAACAAACTGACGAAGTTATTAACGGTCACGTCTAATTCCTTGAAGTCTCCTGAGGAGAATAAAATCGTCGAAATAGCAGAAATATATACGTGACGGGACTGAATGGGTTAGACACCATTAGGTTAACCAACTTAAGAGTTTTTTTTTTTTTCTTGAGTTTATTCAGTTAGAACAGACTTTTCGAAATGGAGAGATTGTAGAAATGGAGGAGGTAAATAATCTGTACTAATCCCCTCAGTACGAAAGGCACTTCTGAATTTAAATAAAATTGTCTTAGTGATAAGGATAAGCAGTTAAGGACGGCATCCTGATTCAGAGGGTCAAGGCTGGAAAAAAAAAAAAATTCTAAAGACTCGTCACTCCTGTACCTAACATATTGCGACGCAGGTCAGAAAACTGCATTAGGGTGGGGGGAAGAGGCAGAAGAAGCGGCCATGAAGCTATAATATTCCGCCAGTTATTATTATTATTATCTGAAAGCAGTGACAGGCCTTTAAACCCCTTCACTACGAGGACGTATTTGTTATATTACTATTTCCATACGATTTTATTCAGCTTAGAGCAGAGCCTTCGTAGCTATGGAAGATAGTTTTATCAGCGCGTTGATCTTCCACATTAGCTCCGGACCTTCCGGAATAGGTATTAGGCCTCTAGCAAAAAAAAAGAAAAAAGAAAGAAAGTCCTAAGCTAAGCAAAATTGATGGTAGCAAAAAATACTTCACCGTATAAAGACAGGTTAATGGAGGCTATATTTAACTCCTTTAGTTCGAAAATTCATGGTAAGAGTGCGCTATATTTATAGGAAAGTTAGCGAAGTGTGTCCTAGGTATACTGTGACCAGGCCCGTCTACTGTGTGCATGCGAGGGAGAGTTGGTGTGGTGAAGTGTGGCATGGTCGGACAATTACCAGGTTCACAATGCAGTCTGCCCTCAAGTGTCGCCACGCTCTATAAACCTCGCCTTTCAGGGAGCTCGCTGGCAGAAGGTGAAGGCTCTCGCATTTTTTGTAAAGGTTCAGTGAGGGACAAAAGTTCGCATACTATTCCGTTGCGTCTATTTAACCTGTACGTTTAAGTCCGCCATTTTTTTTTTTTTTCCACGTATCGTACAGCATCAGAGAGCGTCATCTTTAAGCAGGGAAACATACCAAGCCCTCTGATTGCAAACATTAGGCAGCAGGAGAATGTGACAAGAAGAGGTGGTGCCACCACCTACCCACACCTGCCTTTACCCACTTTATCTTGACCTATAGTTGCATCGTCCATTTTCAGTGATGAGTTGGTAAGAAATTAGCTGATACTAAAATGTGATGCTGGTCACAAAGAAGTTGCTGTGGAAAGGCTGGTGAGCTGTAGTACTGCCGCTGAATTCTAGAAAATAAGTGCAATATAACAAAAATCTTACGCCAGGTTAAGGTAGAAAAACTGTAACCAATGTGGTTTGACAAGCTTGAGCGTCCAACAGTGCTAAGGTTTTCTTTAAACTAAGATCGGAATCAGGCATAGTGTATTGTGACGCAAATTGTCCAATCCAGCCATTCGGGGTAGCAGTTGGAATAAGAACACGGCGTTTCATTGAATAGCGTCGTCTGGTGGTGGCCTGATTTGATTAAAAAAAAAAAAAAGTCCTTGAACTGAAGGTACAGTATTGCCCTGTCTCATCACCCATCCACTCACACCCACCCAGCCCATCCCATCCCTCCCACTCTCTGTCTACCACTCCCTATATCGATGTTCTAGGAAGAATCTTGCCAGTGCGAACTCCGTCTTTTATCCCCCCCCCCTCTCTCTCTCTCTCTCTCTCTCTCTCTCTCTCTCTCTCTCTCACCGACAGTCTCGCTTTTTTTATGCCAGGAAAATAAATTTAGGGCTCCTTAACTCGTGCAAAAGAACCTACTCAGATTTAAACACCGTGGTGGTTTGGTCTTAATTTTATTCACACAGAAAAAAGGAAAGGAAAAAAATGAAAATATATAGACCTAATCAGCATGTGTAGGACATTACCTTCCAGGAAATGAACAGCGCCATAAAATTTTTCACCCTCCATCAGAATAATTGCCACTGTCACCATCACCACTACCACTGTCACCATGAACACTTCCTTTACTATCACAGCAGTCAATATCGGTATCACCACTAACAGTATTACCACCACCACCACTACTACTACTGCTACTACCACTACTACTACTACTACCACCACCACCACTGTCACCACGAGACCTATCATCACGACTCTCGAACTATCACCACTGTACTGTCGCCACGACCACCACTGTCCGGGCTAATGTATGGCCCGGCCTGCATTATAGGTGCAGGAAATCTATAAACGAACGACGAACGAACCACCACTGTCCCTGCCACCACAAGCGTTACTATGACTGTCAGGACTATCGGCGTCAGTGCGGTCACTCGAATTTCTCATGAGGGCTGTCACCAGCGTTGTCACAACATTAGAGCAGTGAGGGCAGTGGCTGTGTTGGCACTGCTCCAGACCACAGCCCTCCAACACACACACACACATACCTGCATACACACACACACACACACACACACACACACACACACACACACACACACACACACACACACACACACACACACACACACACACACACACACACACACACACACACACACACACACACCTGTTCTTACATACATATATACATACATACATACACATGCTTACATATACACACACTTGCATTGGCCTACAGTCAGGGTCACATCCACACTTCACATACCCACGTACACACGTGTACACACGCACTCCACATGCATATACACACCTGTATACTGTACATAGGCACTGTACATGCGAACACACACACACACACACACACACACACACACACACACACACACACACACACACACACACACACTCACAGTCTCAAATAACAAACCTTTAAGAATAAGGAGAAAACCTTGGAAGATGAGCATTGTCTGGAACATAATAGCGTAAGTCCACTTCGTCTGCTCGTCTGTGTAATCCACGGAAGAAAATCAAGGAGGGAAACCTGCAGCTGTGATTGTTTGGTGATTGTTTGAGCTTAACACATGAATTGAACTTATTTGATAATTGAATCGCATGACACTTTTCATTTTAACCTCTTCAATCTCATGACATGTTTTTATTTTTTTCTTGCTGCTTTCAGATGATTTCATTCAGCTTAAGGAGAAACCAGGGTGCGAAAAGGTTGATGGTGATTGTTTCTAATTGCATCACGAAGTACATATTATTCCTTAAAGGAAATCATCCGTAGATACCAAGAAGAAACTAGAAAAAAAAGGGCATATGGTTCAAGCAGTTAATCAGGTCGCCACCCCAGTGCTTATTTTAGGCCAGGGAGGGACTCTAGTACTGGAGGGATGAATTAAGGTTTACGTCAGTGCCCATGAATTCGGAGTCTCCCCCAAGCTCATTGAAATCGTCAGAATGTGGCACAGATAAAATACAAATGACATTCTCTCACTGAAGGGGGCTGATCCATTCTTAACCCCGTTTTTCGACTTTCTTTTTCTAGGGTAGATGCATTATTAACGTACAAGTAGACAGGTAAGAAAATAGACATGTTAAGTGACACACACACACACACACACACACACACACACACACACACACACACACACACACACACACACACACACACACACACACACACACACACACACACACACACACACACACACACACACCATGGACGGCCAGGTCTCCTCATGTGCAGGTTACTTATATGTTTGGTTATGCAAATGAGTGTACTCAGGGCAGGGCAATGTGATATGAGTCCCACAGATTAAATTTAAGAAAGGTGTTGCCTATGCGAAAGGCCCCAATCTGTGGATGAGCAGATCGAGCAGATGGCACGCGAAAGGAGCCCTAATGGGACTTGTCTTAGCTGGACCAGATCAAGAAAAAGAATGCAAGGCTAAAATGTGTGTGTGTGTGTGTGTGTGTGTGTGTGTGTGTGTGTGTGTGTGTGTGTGTGTGTGTGTGTGTATGTGTGTGTGTGTGTATCAGTCACAGTCAGCAGAATAAGGTGTGGTGTGTGTATGTATGAGGTACACCATTGTGGACTGTGGCTGTGATACATACCTGTCGTCCTTTATGTATGTCTCTGTGTATATCACGTGTTTTGCTTTGAATCAAGTATGGTAATGTGCTTACGTGAGATACATGTGGTGCGTATGTGTATGCACAGTGCTGTCAGCCTGCACATGTATAGCTTTGCGGGCTTCGAATTTGTGTGCGGTGATATAATTGTACACACACAGACACACACGTGTATGTATATATATATATATATTTATATATATATATATATATATATTGTATATATATACACATATATATATACACACATATACACACACACACACAGACACACACACACAAATATATATATATATATATATATATATATATATACATATATATATACATATATATATATATATATATATATATATATGGTGTAGCTGCAGTAACTTCAGGAGGCGATTTTAGGACTAATTTTGAGTTTTAAAAAATACTATATCACTATGGGTTCAGTTTGCAGTCGTTACCGATTTGCAGTTACTGATATGCTTATGGACATAACGGTTAGGAATTGGACCCACGTTGATAGATTGGATTTTACTAAATATCGGCCGTAGAATCACCGTCCAAAGTTTGTGCGTGAAGTCCCTGGACACTTCGTGTGTGTGTGTGTGTGTGTGTGTGTGTGTGTGTGTGTGTGTGTGTGTGTGCGCAGGATAGACCTGTTGATGAGCTGAGGTATAATATTTCGATTAATGGCAGATACTGAATTCAGCTGAGACCCCTATAGGCCTACGGTATACATGTTTATACCGGTATATCAATCTTTCTGTCTGCAGACAAACTTATTTTACCGTATACATACATACATACAACTGTAGCCATGCAGCAACTGATACATAATACGAACATTCTCAAACAGTCAAAACTTCCAAAGATTCCATATTACAAGAACACTGCAATACATACGAGAGAGGTTACTGTCCCTGAACAACAAAGCAACAAAACTGGACAGGTTACAGACATTCTTTTTTGTCCACACTAGGATCCAGACACGATCCCACACTGACTGGTGTCCTCCAGAACACATCACCACACTACACAACGTAAACAATCCCTCACATAGTCTCTGCAGTCACTCACAGTCCGTCCAGCTGGTCATGCTATCCCTGTCTGTCTCCTCCCCTCAGGTAACTCATTTACTGCTCCCTGGATGGTTGTGAATATTTGTGTATGTACGGTAACATTTTCCACCAATTGCTTATTTTCCTAATTCTCTTTAGGATTTTTTAATATCCCAAGACGGATTGTATCAGTCGTTGCTGGCCTGATCTTAACTACAAATTACTTTGAATATAATACGTTCCACATTATGCCTTTAGCTTATATGTGCTATACGTCTAATTTTAAGCGACAATGCTTTTTTTACGACATGCAAGAACATAGAAATAAAAAAATAAACATCTTTGTCTTGCAGTAACATCAGTGTTCAGTCAAAACACACAGTCGTCCTCACTATATATATATATATATATATATATATATATATATATATATATATATATATATATATATATATATATATATATATATATACTGCGTTCTTTATGTTCCTTTTTGCTATTAAGCCCAACATACTTTAAAGAAAAAAAATATCTAGAAGTTCATTGCGCACTTTTTGGCTAAAGTTGATTTCTCATTTCACTCCAATGTAAAGTACCTGTTGTATGAATGATTTGTTTAGTTTGGAATACGTCGATGAAATACGGTACCATATAATATTACACACACACACACACACACACACACACACACACACACACACATACACACACACACACACACACACACACACACAAGTCACTAGCCTGACCCCCTACCCTGTGGCAGTAGCAATAAACCCACCGTCACTGCAGCACAATGATTCGCGTCACCATGCACTGCAGGGTGCATGATTGCCAATATTGCAAGATGATGAATCCATAACGGAGTAAAACCTGCCATCACGTTATGAACACGAAGCCACGTCTCCCCACAAACGATTTACCCAGGAATGTTCACGTGTGTGTGTGGGGTGGAGGTGGCGATGAGGAGAAGGAGGGTGGAAGAAAAGTGGGGGTTGGGGGAAGAGTGGAGAGTGGTAGACGAGAGGGGGTTGGAGCAAAAGTGGGGGTTGGATGAAGAGTGCAAGTTGGAGAGAGAGAGAGAGAGAGAGAGAGAGAGAGAGAGAGAGAGAGACCGGGGGTACAACAATAATCCCAGCCAGCACGTGCCTCCACCTCTCCATTACCTCCACATCACCAAACAGCCGGTGTCCAGTGGGTGCTGTGGTTAACCCAGTGATTGGTACGTGTCACGGTAATGATCGTTATGTACAGTACCACAGTAAGGGAATGGCCAGGGTACCGGGGTTGTACCTCTCTCGCCTTATAGGCCAGTCAATAGAGGAAGAAAAAAGGCTGAAAAAGGAAAAAAATCATGGAAAGCTGCAATAAGCTTCATTGTCTTCGTAATACGGTACTTAATAACATATTAATTTTGCACCCCTCTACCGCCCCGGATTTGGCCGCCATCTTGAAAAAATGGCGGCGAAAAACAGTTTTTTGCAAATATCTCGCTTGGGACTCTGTAGCGGAAAATTTGTCGCTACATAAAATAATCTACATAAAATTCTCTACAAAAACTCTTCTATTCATTTTTGTGATACGTTGCACCGTTTTGGTGCCAGAGGTGCGAAAATGTTCGCATCTTATTTATTTCGTACCTCCAGTGCGCGAATGTCACGTGGTAATTTTTCTTGCACACAATATTAAAAAATGCTTTAAGTTCCTAAGTCAATTGTAGTTTTTCTTTTGTTTCAGGACTATGAAAAGAGACAGTTAACCTATCAGTGATTCCTATGTTGTGGGAAAATGTCTTCATTGAGGAACTGCTTCATTTGTGAAGGTCAGCTTTCTGATGGTGTGACTCGAGAAGTTAAAGAGAAAGGTGTGAAGACACTGATAGACTACAGCATTAAGTGGAAAGATGGAAAACAATCTCAGTTAGAAGGACTGAAAAGTGTGAAAGTTCATGAAAAATGTAGGAAGGTGTATACGAAAGAAAGGAGTGCTGAAACTTTCCAGTCAAGACAGGAAACCTCTCAAGTGCCTACAACGTCTCTGAGAAGTCTAGTGTCAGATTTTGATTTTCTTCATGATTGCCTTTTTTATGGAAAAGAAGCATCATACGAGTTTTTGAAAAAACAAAGCAAAAAACTTTCAAGTGAGCGTGAATCTGTGCATCGTGTAGAGACTCTTCGTGTTAAGGACACTATTTTGAAAGCTGGTGAAATGAGAAATGATGAGTGGGGCAAAATAGTATGTACTCGCATATGTAATGTAGTTGATTTAGTTGCTGCTGAGGCAAGATACCATTCAACCTGCATGAAAAAATTCTACCAAACATCATCTGGGATGAAACGTGGTCGTCCCAAAAGTTCTACAGTTTTAGAGGCAATGACTCATGCTTTTAACTACGGAACCTGGAGGGAAATCGAGAAGAATGCCAATTTACTTTAAGTGAGATTTTTGAGGGATATGAGGGTGAGCTACCAACTGAAAAAACAATAAAATCTGAACTGAAAGAAAGATATGGACAAGACATTATTGTTTCTGTGAACAAAAACAGAAAACCTGTGGTGTGTTTCCGTGACACAGGGAACAAAATTCTGACTGATGCTTGGTATGAAAAACAAAGAAGTAATGACGAGAAAGAAGAGCTGGTTCGGATAGTAAATACAGCCGCCAAAATAATTGCTGAAGATATAAGGTCACAGATGTATGAAACTGATCAGTATCCACCACCAGAAAATTTCCTAACTGACTTGGATTCTCTTATACCAGATACCCTCAACTGCCTTGTTAAAACTATTGTCTTGAAGAACAAGAAAGGAGATAAAAGTTAATGGGATAAGAAGTGTACAGCAATTTCACATGCTATCCTAACAGCAGCTAGACCAAGTTCTTTCATATCCCCTCTACAAATAGGCCTTGCTGTTCATCTCAGTCAAAAGTATGGTTCTAAGCATCTACTGAATGTACTCTCTACCTTGGGATTATGTGCTTCCTATGCTGAGGCAGCACTCTTTCAAGTATCAGCTTTGCAACATCCAGCCAGGGAACCTCAGACTGACTCATTGACACAATTTGTATTCGACAACGTTGATATGAACGTCTGTACCATTGATGGATTCAACACTTTCCACAGTATGGGAGGGATTCAGTGTGTCACTCCTTCTCCAAATGATCCTACTTCAGATCAGCCAATCACAAGACTAGAGAAGATCCCTGTGCATCCTCTGTTGGACAGTTTGGTGTGTTCCCATTAAAGCATTTGAAAGTAAAAGTGCAGGAGGACTGCTTCATATAAAAGTCAGGGATTTAGCAAATATCAATCCAGTTTCCACCACTATGTCAGTAACAACAACGGAACTCCTGTGGCTACTTGGAAAATGGCAAATGAAGACAGAGTGTCCAGGTTGGAATGGTTGTATGGAGAAATGTACTGCACACTTGCCATATGATGTGTCCCAGATCTCATACCTTCCCTTTACAAATGCTCCACCTACCGATTATGACACCATATACACAGTACTTGACCAAGCTGTAGAGAAATGCAAAGAACTGAAACAACAAAGTTGCTTTGTAACCTTTGACCAACCTTTGTATATCAAGGCCCGTGACATTGTTGCAAAATGTGGTCAAGATTCACACCTAAGTAATGTTATTGTACGTCTTGGTGGTTTCCACTTACTGATGCCCATGCCCTTGGGAGACAATTTTCGAAACTATATAAGGAAACGGGGAGTATGAAAAACAAGCTGCGAATATTTTAAAACCTCTGGCACCAAAACGGTGCAATGTATCACAAAAATGAATAAAAGAGTTTTTATAGAGAATTTTATGTAGATTATTTTATGTATGACACATTTCCCTCTAAAGTGAGTCCCAAGCGAGATATTTGACAAAAACTGTTTTTTGCCGGCATTTTTTAAAGATGGCGGCCAAATCCGGGGCGGTAGAGGGGTGCAAAATTAATATGTTATTAAGTACCCTATTACGAAGACAATAAAGCTTATTGCAGCTTTCCATGATTTTTTTTCCTTATTCAACCCCCTATTGACTGGCCTATTACAGGAAGTATGTATTTCTCCAACGCCTGTCTACCAAGCTGTTTGTTCATGTCTGCGTCAGTTTATTCATCCACCCATCTGTGTCTATCTATCTGCATATATCCGTCTGTTTCTAGCTAGCTGGGTTGTCTCTCTCTCTCTCTCTCTCTCTCTCTCTCTCTCTAAAGATAGATAGATAGACAGGTACAGATATATGTCTGTAGCCAGACACCATAATCTGGGATTGTCTGGTCGCCCACAGCCCGATTCCACGGTGCCCCTTCCTTAACCATCAAGTGTCCCATTCTCCATTCCACACCACACTTACTCCTCCACTCGTTTCAGCCACCTCATCTACGGTCCCCTCCCACTCTCCCCTTCCACCTTACTAGCATTCACTTTCTTAGTCTCGGCATTCGCTCCAGATGGCCAATCCATCTCAAGGTACTCCACCTAACACTATCTTGCGCGTCCACATCAACACTCTTCAGAACTTCCTCATTTGTATGCGTCTCCACGTAACTCTACAAGCTTTCTCAGGGATTTCCTGTCACTTTGACTTAGTGTCCTTCCAGCAAAGTCCAGGCTCCACATCCATACGTCAGTATGGGTATAATACAATTATGCAATGACTTCTTTGCTTCCATGCCCCCCTCCCTGCTCTTTGTTACTGCCCTTAGTGTATTTGCAGCATGCCTTCCCTGCTGTAGCCTTCCCTGTATTTCATTTAAACCCCCATTCTTCTTCATCATACGATGAAGGTATATGAAGATGCTTACGGTTTTCATGTCCTGACCATGTAGCCTCACAAAGCACTGGTTGACTTCATTCCTCTAGAAAACCCTAATTTTCATGTTTCATCACATTATGTAGATACTTGAAGGCGTTCACTTTATCCATTCCCCGATCGTTCAGCCTCACTACGCGTTCCAGGACTTCATTCCTCTCAAAAACCATAATTACTCCGCTGCATCCATTTTCAAATTTTCTTTCTTACACAAACCTCCAGATCTATTCACAAATCATTGATACTCCCACTCTCCTTCACCCAACCAAGCATTATCACCAGCGGAAAGTCACAGTTTTCCTTGTCTTGATGTCAGTAATCATAAGTGTAGACTGTGTTTTTTGGTTAGGTCCAGAGAGTACTGTTATCTTCAAGGTAAAGACAGGCAGTTCTTCCTTATGTCTCGAATTCAGTACAAGTCACAAGGGTACACTAATTCTGGCTCGGTCCAAAGAGAACAGTTTTCTTTAGAGAGCACAGATTTCTTCAACGTATAGACAAACAATTCTTCCGTCTGTCTGGAATTCAGCGACTGGCGTGATCAGCTCCTATCTTTGTTCGTAAATGGACTTAGGAATTTAAGGGAGTGGAGGAAAAGGGTGGATAGGAAGTGAGGGTTGGGAGACGTGAGGTGCTCTGAAGGTGAAGGATTGAGATGCATAGGGAGGAAGGATGGGATGGGAGATATGTAGCATGTAAGAAAGTAAAGGTAAGGATGGAGGTGGAAGGGAAGAGAGAATGGTAGGGATACCAGGATTGTGATCTATAAGAGACTAGTGGGTGAGGAAGGCGGTGGGTAGGGTGGGAGAAGGGAAAGGTTAGGTCATAGGTCATAGAAGGAACTGGAGGAAGGAGATGGAGGGAAGGGATAGGAGAAATGTAGCATACTGGGTGAGAGGGTGGAGGTGAATGGGGAGGAGACGGGGTAACAGAAATGTGACGTAGGCTATACGGTAAGGGAGTGAGTGAATATGAGGAAGGGGGTGGTTAGGGAAGAGAAGGGAGAAATATTACAAAAAGAAGAAGCGGAAGGAGGTGGGTAGGATGGAAGGAGGGGAGGGAAGGAACAGAAGCACGATAACATAGGCTTGTGAGGGGAAAGGAAGTGGATAGAGTGAGAGTAGAGATGAAGAAGGAGGTGGACAGGGAGAGAGGAGGGAAGGGAAAGGAGAATAGAGGGACAGAAGAGAATGGAGTAAGTAGAGAGGGAGGGGAAAGGAAAATATGACTTAACAGAAAATGGAAGAAGTGGGTGCATAGGAAGGGAGGGGCAAGGCAAGAGACAAACCAAGGCATATAAGGCAGTGGAAAATAAAAATGAATAAGAAGCGAGGATGGAAGAGATAAATGGGAAAGAAGGGAGTGGAGGGAGGAAAGAGTGAAGGATGTACGTGGATAAATAGGAAGCGAGGGAGGGAAAGGAAAAGAGGGAAAATGAAAAAAGGAAGAAAATAGGGACAAGGAGTGTGGAAGATAGAGATGAACAGGGAAGAAGAGAGCAGAGGAAAGAGTCAAAGGGAGGGAAGGGAGAGAAGAAGGATAGAGAGGAATGAAGGAAAGAGATAGAAGAATAGGCGAGGAAGGGAAGAAATAGAAAACTGAGTTATAAAAGGGAATAATGATATTAGAATAGGTAAGGGAAGGGGGGAAGAGGGCGAAGGATGGAAGTAAGAGTAGTAGGTATGGAAGGAGGAAAGGGAGCGAGCGCAGGATGGAAATAAGTAATTGGTAAGGAAGGCGGGAAGGATGTGAAGGATGGAAATAAGAGTAATAGGTAAGGAAGGCGGGAAGGGAGTGAAGGATGGATATACGAGTAATAGGTAAGGACGGAGGGAAAGGAGTGGAGGATGGAAATAGAGGAATATTTAAGGAAGGGGGAACAGAGAGAAATAAAGGATAGAAGGGACTGATGAACGGAGACAGAGGAATAGGTGAGGAAAGGAAGGAATGGAACAGTGAAGGATAAAGGGGAGTGAAGGAAGGCGGTAGGGGACTAGGTGAGGAAGGTGTGGGACTGTGGGTGTTGTCTCCAGATGACGAATTCTTGAGTGTCGTTGTGTCCTTGGGGGTAGAATTAGGCAACAACGCAGCTGCTATTAGCGCCTTCACTACGAGACCTTCCTTCGACTTCCATCGCTATGGGAGCTTCTTCTAACCCATGCACTATGGGAGTTGTGCCACATATTCGCGGAGAAATATAATGATGGTTCTGTGTTTATACTTTTCCCGCTTCTGGATATTGTCCATAGTTAGCACTCATGCCTCATTGACCCACCTTCATGGAATAAATAATTTGGTGCTAACGCTAATCTAATATACTATAGCACTAGCCGTGTGTGTGTGTGTGTGTGTGTGTGTTTTGGGCAGCCGAAACTACACATTCAAATCGCATCAAAATGGGCTCAAAAATCGAAAAAAATTCGCTGATGTGAAAAAACTTGGTCCCATCACCATTGAAAAACTTTTACTATATTTAATGAGCGATCACATTTTGACCAAAAAAAAAAAAAAAAAAAAAAAAAAAAAAAAAAAAAACCGCCGCTCTGGGCGCCCGGCATAGGATCTCCGTAGAATTTTTTGCCCATAGCTACGGCAGCGCGAGACCCCTCCGTAGGAGCAAGTGCGAGGAGCCCGAAGGGCCCACAAGCACTTGCAATATACTAGAGCTGGGAGGATTAATGGAGACAATATCATCGGTCAGGTTGCTATGACTCACTTACAACTGAGTTAACTTGTCGGTGTTAGTCAAGAAATAGTAGCTGTCGCACATAGAACTGACGCAACCAGTAGTTATGAATATGATGATGATGAGAATGATGAATATGATGATGATGATGAGAATGATGAATATGATGATGATGATGATACACCGCGGATAAGTCCCTGGTAATGAGAGGTAGTTTGTCGTATATCTGTAATTTGGTGTTAATTGATACTTGGTTATTTTGTAATTATGAGAACACCAGTCCTAATATCTTTATTGACAAGATTATTGGCTAAGTAATAACCACAATATAGCAGAAGCAGTGAGAAGGATCTGTGCTGCAAGTGTTATAAGTTTGTTTTGTCAGTTGTTTTTACGTCTGTATGTTGTCAGTGTGTAATGTGTGTAGATGTGTGTTGGTAGTACTTCGAGTTTGTAGTGTACTGTATATTATCAGATTTTGTTTTATTCTTGTATGTTGTCAGTGTGTATTTGGGTAGATGTCTGTTGCTAGTGTTATACCTCTGTTTGTGGTGTCAGCTTTTTTTTTCTTTTCTCAATGCATGTGTGTTGTCAGGTTAGTGTGTTGGCAGTAGTCTGTGTGTGTTTTGTGGTGTCCATGTGTTGTACCGGTATGTGTTGAACGGTGTACGAGTGTGTTTTAAGAGTTCAGTGTGTTAGATGTGCTGAAAAGTGTATCATGTATTGCGTTGTGTGTGTTGGGTCTTGCGTTAGGTGTTTTGTGTTACAGAAGGTCCTACACATGGGATGCTGTGAGGGAAGTGGTATTATGTGAGTGGTGTGTGTTCTGTGTTCCGTGTTGAATTGTTGGAAACTTATGTTGTCAGTGTGTTATGTGTTGTGTTGCAAAAGGTTTTACGCATTGGGTGCAAGGTTGAGTGTTTGGTTGGATGTTGTGTGCTGTAGGCTTATGTGTTATGCTGAGTGTGTTGTGAAAGTGTGTTGTGAGAGTGTTATGTGTTGTGTTATGGTTCAGGATGGTGGGGGTAGTATACTGGTGATTTACAAATGTTGTTATAGTGTTGTATATCTTGTCACCCTTGTACATACCTTATATGTCATTTAATTGTTGTTGTATAGCGTGTTGGGTCTTTCAGGACACGCTTACACATGGGGTGCGAGTGTGGGATGGCGTGCTGGTGTGAGGTACATTATGTCAGTGTATGTAGTATAATGTTGCTATTGTATTTCTATCACTTCTTTGTCTGTATGTCTGTTTGCTTGTCTATCTGTCATTCTGTCTGTCTGTCTACATCTGTCTGGCTGTCTATCTATGTATATTTATGCAACACTGTACTGCATTATTATTTGGTGTGTTGCATGTATCTGTTGTGTTATTTATTGTGCTAATGTGATGTGTTTTTCCAGGAGATCCTACACGTGGGGTGCGAGGATGGGGGTGGTGTGCTGGTGCCCCTCACGCCCCTCACCACCTTCAGGGACGTGGCCGCCTGTGTTAGGGACCCCGGGGACCCCCTGCCCGCCCTCCTCGAACACTCGCCACTCGGAGGTTCGTATGCCTTCTTGTTTGCCTCTGTGCCTGTGTCTCTTTCTCGGTCTGTCTATCTAACCACCCATCTATCTATCTACCTGTATCTATCTGTTTGCCTGTCAGTCTATGTCTGTCTGTCTGTTTATCTATCTGTTAGTGACGCAGGTGACCCCCATCCCCATCCACCTCGAACATTCACCACATTAAGGTTTGTACGAGTATAGCACTTTTTTGTATCTGTTCGCATATTTATCTACCCTTGTATTGTGTGTGTGTGTGTGTGTGTGTGTGTGTGTGTGTGTGTGTGTGTGTGTGTGTGTGTGTGTGTCCGGAAATAGTTGGTGTCATTGCAAAACCCGAATCCAACAACGACAACCTTCCACCCCCCCCTCCCACACCCACACCAAGAGGACCGAATTCTCATCATTTAAACCCCTTCAATCCAGTGGTCAATTTTTTTCCTTCAGACCGATGACGTAATATTAGCGCTATTCCTGCTGTCTTCAAATTTCTTTCCACAGCACAAGGCAGACCTGCAGGAGTGAAGGAAGTAGTCAGTTCCTTTCCTGACCCTTGCAGTTCCAGGTCCCCCCTGATCAAAATAGAGTAGTTTGAGGAGCAAGAAGGAATTAAAATGTATATCACCGTACTGAAGGCGTAACTCAGATCGCCACCAGACCATTTTATTTAGCCGAAGGGAAATCTCCTGTAGGTGTTAATGGGTTAATGTGTCCTGTGTCAAACCCTTGCTGTTCGAGAAATCTGCCCTCGAGCTTAATAAAAATCTTCTGGAGGCAGCGAGAATAAAGCAAGAACAACGTCCTCGGATTTAAGGGGTGAAAAGACTCTGCCACATCCGCCTTACCCTCTTGTGTCTGCATACCGTAGGGATTATTCATACGTACGGCATTCTGTTGTATGTTATTTATGTGATTAATGTCGATATCAGAAACATATTAAAATACATCAGAATCTAGGTAGCGTCTGTTATTTATTTATTTATTTTTTTCTTACTGCTGCCAGACGATTTTATTTGATTTGGAAATGACCTCTTACTTGAAATGGATTTGATAAGGCTATAGCCACACCTTCCTGCTCCAAACGTCTAGACTAAACCGAGTGAAATCGTAAGAAGATGAACAAAATAAAAGACATCCCCTGTCTCCAAAGGTGAAGGTGTAATAGGGAAATCAAATAACGAGGAAGAAGTGCTGCAGAGCCCACCAAGTCAACGAGAATACAGCCCCGTACAGTACATAGCGACTATAGCGCTCAGTAGGTGGGATGGACCGTATTTTGGTTGGCATTAGAGGCTGTAGCACCTCTTCCTTAGCGATTTATTTTTCCACGTTCCTCCTTAGCATTTTTTCTTGTATGCTCTTTATGCCGTTGGAAATAAAACGCATGGGAATATTAAGGAGTAATGTACGGAATAAAGCGCTAAAGGAAGGAGTGTTGCGAAATATCTAGTGTCACTTAGAATATAAGCCTGAATAATACTGCAAACCCCTCCTGAAAATTTTAATGCCAACCAGGACACAGATTTAACCACTTCTCCACGAGGGTCTGTCCTGAGTTCAACAGCCCAGTAGTAGCAAGAATGAAATGTTAATATAGTTTGGCAGATTGATAGGTTTATTGAAGGTTGTTGCTGATCCCTTCATTACGAGGAGGACTTTTGTAAAGATGAATTTAAAAAAGCGTAGGAGTAAGCAAGAATGAGGGACTAAAGTGGTGCTGAATTAAAAAAGCGTAGGAGTAAGCAAGAATGAGGGACTAAAGTGGTGCTGAAAAGATGGAGTGGCCTGGCTCCTCCATCGTCTGTGTCTGTAATGGGGGGCAAAGGTTAACGATCAGTCCTCTTTGGAACATATGTTGCAAGAAACTCGGGGAATAATGAGCACAGAATCTAACCATTTATAAGTATATTGTACCCGTGATTTGGTTGGTGATGATGATTTTTGATGATGATAATGATGATAATGATCATAATCATCATCGTCGGTCAGTTATTCAGTCAGTCAGTCAGTAATCAGATTTACCACTGTTTATCCAGAAACGGAAAAAAGAAAGCAAAGGAGATGAAACTGTCAAAAGTGGCCTTATTCATTCACTCATCTATCAAGCTTTGAAGTTTTCTTCACCATATATATATATATATATATATATATATATATATATATATATATATATATATATATATATATATATATATCCAAAGCCACTCTAACACTACAATTACACTTACAAGCAATTCTAACCCTACATACAATCTCTGCCAGACAGCCTTTGCCACTTGGTAGAGATACATTGGCTGTATCGTCCCGACTTCGGTCGGGATAGGCCGGTCCAGCAGTGGATACTCAAACGGCTGATGAATGAATGGATGAATGATATATATATATCTATATATATATATATATATATATATATAGATATATATATATATATATATAATCAATCAATCAATCATTTCCTGTGGCACCCCACGAGATGCATAGGGCCTCAATGAACTCTCTCCACCAATATTTGTCTCTTGCCATCTCCTTCAGGTCCCACCAAACTCCTCTCCTGCTTCTTTTTTCATTGTCCTCAACCAGGTCTCCCTCGGCCTACCTCTACCTCTTCTTCCTCTAGCAATCCACTCTGGCACATCCTGTATTAAACTACCTTCTTTTCTGTATATGTGCCCCAGCCACTTCCAGCGAGACAGTCTCACATATTCCTTAACTGGTTCCACTCTCGTAATATCTCTTACTCTTTCATTTGTAACTCTGTCTTGCCACTTTACCCCAAGAATCCTTCTCAGTATTTTATTCTCAAATCCTAATACTTTCTGATCTGTTGCAATTGTACTGTACCATGACTCATGCCCATAAATTAAAATTGGTCTAACCATGGACTTGTAAATTTTCACTTTAGTATGTACCGAAAGCATATTATTATTCCAAACAGATTTCAACATTCCAACAGCTCGCCAAGCCTGTCTAATCCTCTCCTCAATTTCATTGTTTAATGATCCATTAGATGATACAATCGTTCCCAGATATTTAAAGTTTTCTACATTCTTCACAACATTATTCCCAGTTACACAATCGATTTGGTTCTCCACGTTCATATTAATAATTTCAGTCTTTCCACAATTTATTACCAATCCCACTTTTTCTCCTTCCTCCACCAGACAATCGAGCACCCTCTGCATCTCGTAAATACTTCCGCAAATCAGTACAATATCATCAACATAGTCCAAATCCATCAGCTTCTTATTTTCTTTCCAGTTAATTCCTGCACCTGTTCTCCTTACAACCTTTTTCATAACATAATCCATATATATATATATATATATATATATATATATATATATATATATATATATATAGTGTGCGTGTGTGTGTACTTACACATGATAACATTTGCGTTTTATAATTTGAATGTGAATGGTAGTGCAGCACAAGCCAAATTTCCGCCATCAAATAGATTTGTCACATGTTACGGTATTAGTTTGTCTCCCTAGGTATTTCTCTCAGTCCTTATACCAGTGTATCAGTCAACCGCTTTGTCTTTTATCTTGGGTGATGGTTTCAATCTTCTTACACCCAGCTCTTTCCTGGCAGCTGCAGTCCTTATACGATGGTTTGTAGTCCTTATACGATTTAGAATATTTAGCTTATTGTGCATTAAATTAAACTCCGAGGAAATGTTTGCGTTGTACCATTTACCAATTCGCCTTGTTTGGGTTACCGTGCTCAATTTGTTTACAGTGAGGTACTATCTAAGAAAGATTTATCACTCGCCATGGAGAGAGTTTAATGTAGTTGCGGGTGCGGGGACGTGTGTTTGACCCCGTTCCTGCCACGTTAGAATTACCTAGGTTTATTATTCTGGTTACCGCCATCGATATTATTCAGGCGAAAAAATACTTGTGTAGGTACGAGATTAAACATTATTTCCATATACCTTTCACTGCGATGGTACAACTTATATTCTCGCCAAAGCCAAATTGTTTTATCTAACTGAGAGAACCCCTACTCAGCTGCAGGTAAATTTGTAGAATATTATTAGTGCTAAACTTAGATGACTCCAAATGACACGGGTGACAATCCAAATGTTTTCTTTTAGCCCCGTATGGTAACTTTATAATCATATTGGACGCCCGAAGGCCTAGTGGGTTAAGTTTCTCCTAGCAGATGATGTCCATAAGGCTGTACATCCAAGGAGTGGTTAAGCAGGTGGTCACTCGTTTTAAATGTGTAGATTGAGCCACCAAGCCCTGGATCCCTAGTTTCCTGCTGCAACAGTAAAGGATGGCATGATGGATAAATGGTGAAACTGTGCACAGATACACCACGTCCAGTCACAAGAAGAAAGAATGATAGCTGAGAACTGGATTGAAATATTTAAGCATAATAGATGGCATTGCAACGTGTGACAGCCACTGATCGGAGCCAGGACGTGGTGGAATGTGGGCGGGACCAATCGGACGACGTTGCCACAAATCTTTTACCTTCGCTCGCCATTGATTAGTGATCATACCTCAGAATAACACATAACACCTTCGCTGCTAGTGACGTTTGCAGTTTTCCCTAGTGACGCGTAGTAGTAGTAGTAGTAGTAGTAGTAGTAGTGGTAGTAGTGATAATAATAATAATAATAATAATAATAATAGTTATGGTAGAAGTCTAAAAAAAATTTTTTTTGTCCCTATGATTGCAAAGCACTAGTGAAGGATTTAGTTGGCCTAGGGCAAGTACTGGCGCGTGAAAGGTTAGACGTATTTCTGGTTCCATCCCCTTTGAGTGGGACTTAACTAGTGGACGAAAAATATTGTAAAGAGAAGCAGAAATTTTATAGAGAACAGGAAGCAGAGAATTAGAAGCAGAACAGACTTAGACTGGAAATAATAAGCTTAACCCCTTTACAATCATGTCAGTTTTTCGATTATGTCCTTGGTACTGCTAGGCGATTTTATGTGGCTTAGGAAGAACATCTTATAAGAGACTTGGACCCTTTACCCGACATCTTCCGAAGGAAAAGGTGAGGATTAGAAAGGAGTAGGGGAGAGAAGAAGAAAAGGTTCATTGGAGGAAGAGGTGATGAAGAGGAAAATGAGGAAGATGATGATGAAGTGGAGAGGAGAAAGTAGTAGGAGTGCTGAGTAAAGCAGTTCTAAAATCTTGTTCCGCACAAGACAGCCCAGCCCAAGAGGAAGAAAAGGAAAAGAGAACATGAGGAAGAAGAGATTAAAGAGGAACTTAGAGGATCGTGAAGAGGAAGTGGAAAATAGAAGAAGAAGCGGAAGACGATTTGGACAAGGAAGAGGAAAAAGAATATTTAGAATGAGATGAGGGGGAAGAATGACGTGAGGAAGAATAATAATAGTAGGAAGGAGAATAGGAGGAAGAAGTAAGAACATAAGAAGAGGAGGAGGAGGAGGAGGAAAGAACATGAGAAGAAGGAGAGGAGGAAGAAGAAGAAAGCATGAGAAGAGGAGGAAGAAGAAAGCATGAGAAGAGGAGGAAGAAGAAAGAAAATGAAAAGAAGAGGGGGAAGAAGAATACAGGAAAGGAGAACATGAAAAAAGAAGTAGGAGAAAGAAGATGCGGAAGAAGAGATGGGGGAAGTACATGAGGATAATATTAAGTAGAGGAAAAGGAAGGTGAGAAGAAGGAAGAGGAAGAAGAAAGATTTTTGTGGACGATGAATTAAAGAGGAGAAAGATGAAGAAGCAATAAAGTGTTGAGTAAGGGTAGTCAGGTCACTCAGCCTCCACAACAACATGACCCCCTCCCCCAACCCCCCTTTATATTGTTGTCATCTGAGGCACGTTCCTGTGGCCTTGGGTTGGAGAGAGAGAGAGAGAGAGAGAGAGAGAGAGAGAGAGAGAGAGAGAGAGAGAGAGAGAGATCATACTTTCTTCTCCTCCATCTTAACTAACCATACACTGCCCTCCCCATCTCTTTATATTTTTTTCAGTAGTGTACCCTTTTTAGAACAGGACTTCCTTTGGGTACTTGACTAGAGCCAAGAGAACCCTGTCGTGCGTAGTATATCGAGTTTCATTTTTCTACTTTATATACTGAAATCATTTTTGATGGAGAGTCTCGTATATAAAGTTTTCAGACGTTATTATTGTGTATGCCTTTAAATTTTATAGGTAAACTGATAGCGATGTTTACATTCCTTTATATAAATCACATTGCTCCACTGAATCATTCTGTGTGGTAAATGTTTATTGTACCTGATATATGTAAATCACTGCAATTAACTAGCTATTCATCGTCGTCATCATGGTTTAGGCCTCTGTGGTATTAATTATGAGAAAATAATAATAATAATCATCATCATCATCATCATCATCATCATCATCTTGCCCATTTGTCCACTAAAGAAGGGGATGAGTTAGGGCAAGAAAGGCGCCTAGTAGTCTAGTGGTTAGCTCAGGAAAGACTACTAATTGGAAGGGTCAGATATAGCCTTCATTAACCCCTTCACTGCTAACAACTTTTCTTAATTTAAACAGAATCGTCTGAAAGCAACAAAAATAAACAAAAAAAAAAGTGACATGATTTTAGAGATTAAGCACATTTCCAAAGTTGGTTTTACACCTCGGAATTAGCACACCATGAATATCAGTATACAAGAAGTGAAAAACTATAACTATCTATCTATATACCTAGGCTGCTTCCCCCAAGGAAAGGGAGGTAGCCGAGACAGGACGACACATTCTCCATTTACTCATCCATTCAAACACATTCATTCACATCTTAGCCCTAAAGGGGAGAACGGACAGATCCTCACCGCACCACACCGCACAAGGGTCAACTGCGCAATGCAATCGGTGACATCCGCAGCAGGGCCCGACAGCAGAACTGGTTTACCCCTGCCACATCATAACAGACCCATCCCCTTACCCGCACCTGACCTGACTAGCTGATCAGACCAAATGCGGGAGAATATCCGCTCAGGGCTGCGTCATCACTTATTCATTCACAATTTCTCTCCATTTATTTGTCACGCACAGCCACTGTTCCTTGCTCAACAGACATCCCTCTCGCATCCAGCACTCTCTTCACACTGTCCATCCATCCTATTCGGGGTCTTCCTCTCAGCCTTACACCTCTCACATCAGATCTAGTTATCTTTTTCACCAATCGCTCATTATCCATTCTCTCCACATGCCCAAACCATCGCAACACCCTCTGCTCAACTCTATAACTGCTTTCCGTAATTCTTTCTTTAGGAAGCCAAAGAGAGTCTTATAATTTTACCTACTGGTGCATACTTTTGTAACACCCTGTATAATAATCTGATGCCGATTTATGTTGAACTAAGAAGGCCTTGTGTGTGGCAACGGCAGCCATTGTAACAGGGACGATTTCCCACCAAGAATATCAGTGCCTAACCTTGATACCAGGAATTTTTTCTCCCGATTCTTATATTTGCGTGGAATATAATTTATGACGTTAGTTATTGTTTTAAAATTATAGTCGGGTATGAATAAAAAGTTCGATGATAATCTCATTAACCATATGTATACCGCGTAAGAAATTATGTATACTGCAATTGTCTCATCTGTGAATTATCTTGTTCTAGTCTAATGGTACCCTCTCAGATTTTTTCCCGTATATGTTGCTGGATAATAACCATATAGCCCCTAGTGTGATTAGCGACCCATAAGGCTGCACTCTCATAGGCTTTATATAGTATGGAGGCTCTCTAACATTGCTTATTAACCTGCATAGTTCTGCATGTAATACATGTTATTGTTTTCACTGAGATTACTCTTTCTTTATAGATTTATCGCTACCGCCAAACGGTTCAACTATATTGTTGGCACGATCGAATGTGGCACTGTATTATGACCACCGCCTGACTTTTTAATTCAGCTGGGAGAATCCTTATTCTGGTAAAGGTTTGAAATCCTCTCTATCATACTGTCATTGCAGTGGGTGAAAAAATCGTGTATTCTCAGAATTGCGTTTACATTCTCAGCATTTTACTCATATATATATATATATATATATATATATATATATATATATATATATCTATATATATACACTCCCTTTCTCCCTTTGTTATGGGTGTGTCTGAGTTACGCAACAATACATTACGGTACTTATACTTTTCTGGCTTTACCCTTAACGGTCTAATAATAATAATAATAATAATAATAATAATAATAATAATAATAATTTTACATAAGTTTACTCAGCGAAAGAGTTACTTCAGATAGGGGGAGGTCTCACGTAGCAAACGAGTCAGTGGAATTTGTTTCTGACCCCTTCAACGCCAGACGTCTCCCCAGAGCAGAGTAAATCACAAGATGGTGCAACAGTATCGTACCATAGAGTTTATGGTACTGAGCGATTAATATCTTGTTCTTTCTAATACCAAGCGATTTTATTGTTCTTTGTACTGCCAAACGATTTTATTGAAGTTTGGAAATATCTCTTGTACTGAAGAGTGAAGAAAGTCTCCCACAACTCCTTCACTTGAATTAGGTCTCCATGTTATTCTTGTAACCGCCAAACGATTTTTTTTTTTTTTCCTTTCAACATACGAGGGACTTCTTTTAGTGAGGAGATTAACGCCTGAACTCCGATGACGCATAATTTAATCTATTTTACTGTTTTCAGACGAGTTTATTCAGTGTGTGAGAACGTGCTTGTAGTGAAAGAGGTAACGGCGTCTGTATGTAATTCCCCCAGGTTGAATGGTCTCTTATAAGATTAATAGAATTATAATAACGCAAAAAAAAAAAAAAAAAGGGGTATTACACGTCATCAGTCTGGGGATGCAGAACACACACACACACACACACATTTAAGTCCTTCGTTGTAATAGCGGCAGCAGTGACGCCGTTATCATTGTAGGCTACTTTGCACCAGATTAAAAACCTCTTGTCGTGAAGGGATTGTTAAGATGGCCGTTGCTCATATTTACATTATATAATTCCTCTTCTAGTTTGTGTGTGTGTGTGTGTAATTCACCGGGTCGGTCAGGATTACTTGATGGTCGTGATCGTCAGCTTTTACCCTCCCGGAAGGGAGCTGAGAGCTCATATAGTCCGATCTAAGGGCGAAGGCTGTGACCTTCACACACGCACACACCCGTCCCCTTGCTCAAGGCGGACAGTAACCACCCACTTCGTCAGTGAAACTTTTCGCAGCCTGAGCGAGGCGCGAACTCCCGTCCACCAGTTGGCAAGCGGGAACGTTACCACTGCACCAGCGAGCGGTGTGTGTGTGTGTGTGTGTGTACCCACCCTACACATACTTGGATATGATGATAATCATGATAGTTCTACGATCCGATATGTTACAGGACTCTGGGATATGACGACTGAAGAAGCCTGTCCACCCCATATACTGCAGGGAACGTGTGTCAGATGATGGTAATAGCCTACCTTCTACACCAACCACACAACTATGGCTAGAAACTGAGATCGAATCATGATGATGGTAACAGTTCATAATTTTACCCACCACAGATGAAGGGAAATCAGGGTAGGATAATAATGATCATGATAATCCATAGCCACCCCACGTGAAGTAGAGTTCTAGACTGGGATGGTGGTGTAGATGATAATGATAATGATTATTCTTAACTGAGACAGCATTGTATTTTTACTCTTTTAGATCCAGTAGTTACTCATAAGCCGGATAAAATCGTTGATTGTAGCAATGATGCAACATTAAAGATCAGTGTCACTTTGAGGGTTAGGTTACAGTTTCCTAGCTTGTCCACATTTTGTGCAGTGAAACGGGTAGCAAGGTGACAATGGTGAAACTTCGCGCTTAGGATAAGAAAGTGGGATAGGATGAGGGTGGTTTTGACGATTTTTTTCCCCTCCCCAGCCCGTGTGGTGTCTGCCTGGGAGAGGCCTTTGGAGCTGTTACGTCTCTGGAGTGGCCTCAAGGACCAGGTCTCCTACACAGCCTCCTACAGTGCCAAGGACGACCTCAAGGAACTCCTCTCAACCTCCTCCAAGTCATATTCCTCGGAAGACGAGGATGACAGGGACAGGATCAACCCTTGGGAACTGTACGACTTGAAGGACGAGCTGAAGGGGATAGGGGACGAAGCTGACTTGAGGTGGATCTTGGAGGAGCAGGTTCTGTCTCGCTCCCTCGATGATAGTGATGATCTGGTGGTGGTGAGCAGTGATGGTGAGGCCGACACGTCTTATAACTCTCACTTTCGCAACTTCACCTCACGTCCCTATCTGCCCACCTCACGCCAGAGTGTTGTGAACGGTGGTTGGCATAGTGATAGACGCTCGTTTAGGTATCCTAGTTCCGTCTTGCACCCTCTAAGACGATACCACGCCTCACCCCCCTTCCTGAGAGGCCTTCCTCACACATCCTCTCTCCCCTCGCACCATCTGGACTTAATGCCGGCGGTTAATGCCAATCAGAAGCCTTATGTTCCTGGCAGTGTAGTCTTCCCTCGCCCCCCGCCTTCAAATAACAGAAAACGGTCACCTCCGATGTCTAGAGAGAACGGCGGCATGCGGCGGGGCAGGGTGAACTCCGCCATACCGAGTCGAGTTGGTGGGATAGTACAGAATGGCTTGGCGACCACCCCCGCTCAAGACCTGCACCTCAACAACAGTCTGAGCCCTATCATGACTAGAAAACAGAAGATGACCCCTGCAGAGTACAAACAGTGGAGCAGCAGGCATGGTGGGCGGCGGGACGGGCTGGCTGGGCAGGTCAGCCGCTCGCCGCAGGTGCCGGGCGACCTGCATGGCCAACAGCCGGGCCAAGCCCGCCCCACCACTCGCCGCCGGGCCCCGCCTGCCCCACCTTCTGTTGCAGACCCGCGGGCGCTGCAGCTTGCACCCCCACCCCCTCCCCCCAACCCCAGGGCGAGGCCGGTCACCTCACCCCACTATCCCCCGGGGCCTCCTGCCCATCATCACCCAGCCTCCACGGGCCACACTGGAGGGCGTGGCGGGGAGGGCCAGCAGGCGTGGGGAGCAGGGGATGGGCGGGTGAGGGGAGGGCGGGAGGAGGGGCGTGGCGGGTCGAGCCCCAGGGAACGAACCTCACGCAGGACGGCGGGGCTGCGGCATGACCACCGCAGATCATACTCAGACCCGCTCTACGAATACCTCCACGACCCCCGCACACTCGCCATGAGGGCAGCACGCACACGCAGGCACTCAGGTATGTTCCTTCATGTGTGTGTGTGTGTGTGTGTGTGTGTGTGTGCGCGTGTGTGTGCGCGTGTGTGTGTGTGTGTGTGTGTGTGTGAGAGAGAGATGACACTCCTGGCGCTGATGTTTGGTCAGGTCAGATGAGGGATACTGAGTAGCACATCCCGCGGGGGTGGGAGAGAGGGTGGGGAAAACCTCATTCTACTCTGGCTAGGTAATGGGCTAGGTTGGGTGGACAGGTAAGCTACTAGATGTACTGAGGAGTGCAGTACATGACCCAGTTGTACAGTGCTCAGTATTATTGCTGTGTGTATAGTTTGGGTTACATATGCTGAAGTCGAGGTTGGATGTCTTAATAAGGTTGCCCCGCCTCCTTATTTTCCTGTTAAAAGTACGATCGTGCGTTTTGAATCGTGGTCATTGTTTCGTAAATTAAATACAGCATTTGTAATTTTGACTATACTTTCGCTTGATCTCTGTCACCACGTTATTCCATATTACCCGAGGGTCATGTCACATTTTAACAGAACAGCGGAAAAAAAAAAAAAAAAGGCTCAGCATGTTTGTCTGGTCTTTGGCTGGAATTCTCTCGCATCCTGTAAAAACCTCATATATGTATTATCAGTCTATGCTCTTCAACGTGTATGTGGTTTATGTCCGACAAAGCTTTATCTGTATCCAGCAAAGCATTGATAAGAAAGGAAGTGTTTGTTAGTTTACTCCTTGAGTAAAATGGCGTACCTTACTTCTGTATGTTGTCTTTGTTGTCTCCATACGATTTTATTTTGCATTGGCTTCGTATAAGTAAAGCATTATCAAGGCTAAATTAAACCCCTCCAGTTTGAAAAGTCTCTCCTGAATTAAATAATATCATCTGTTGGTGAGCACAAAATACGTTGCCGTGTTGAAAAGTATAAACGATGTAGATGCATATGTATATTTTTTTAATTATTGCTACCATCAGTCGACTTTATTGAGCTTATGAGAAGTTTTCAAGCCCAAGGAGTTAGATATCATCATCATTATCCATCCCTCGTAAAGAATGTGAGAGGTAGGAGCCACACGTATGGAAAGAGGGGAAAAAATGTGAGAGGACTATGAACAGCATTGTCATCAGCCATCTCACCGAACAAGTGCACGAGCAAGTTCGATATTCATGGGGATTCGATCCTGTAATAATCTGATCAGAGTCTCCGTGTCTATTACAAAGGGGGTAAGGTAAAAATGTTAGTTTTTCAGACACATAAAGCTGACAGATCGTTTCGTGTAGGCAATAGAGGCCAAAGTCTTCACGTTACTGTCCAATTAAAAGGGGGTTAGGTTCCTCAAACGAAATACCTAGCGGCAGCGCCAAATCCCACATTCTGACCATCAGGACGGACGACTTTACCTCGTTATGGTAAGTAAATCTAGCCTCTTCAGTACAGTGACGTCCTTTCCATTGCAGTGTTCATACTGCCAAACGATTTTATTCAGTTTAGGAGATCCGTTCTTACATTGTCATTATTATTTTCCCTATCTATATGTCTGTCCATATCATCCGCCTATCTATCGATATCTACACACACACACACACACACACACACACACACACACACACACACACACACACACACACACACACACACACACACACACACACACACACACACACACTATATTGAGTATCGGTAGTTGATTGTTACATCCTTCATTTCTAGCCCTTAGCCACTATAACAACGGTGATGAAGTTTAATCTTACTCAGGCTTAGGAGAGATTCTCCGTATAGTGAAGAACTGAGAAACAAACTTCTTTTTCTTTGAAGGGAGGTGTTGCTACTCGGTTATATTTAAGTTCGTGAGACCCCCCGCAGGTAAAGGGTTAACGACTGTCAGGTAACACAAAGGTGAGTGAGGTGTTAAGTAGAAAACAGGAGGTGTTAACGTCCTGACTGCTCTTTTGTATACCCACCCTGCAGACACCCGTGGTCAGCATCACAATACTACCCCCACCCCCTTCACCTTCCACCCTCATCACAATACAACCCCTGCCCCCCCTGCACCCCAACCGCTCACCCTGCCCACCACCATCACGATAGTAACCCCCTCCTCTCAACTTCAGCCTCTCATCTCACTCCCACCACCATCACAATACTGTCTTTCCCCTCCACCTCAGCCCCTCAGTCTCTCTCCACCATTGTCTTCTTGCCACTTCTTGCTGCATAACCCGCAGCTTACCTCCCTCTCCACGTCCTCCACCCCCTTATCCACTTCTTTCCAACTTGATCCCTCACTTCACCTCCCACCCCCCCACCTCACCCCTCATACCTCCTTTGCCATCTCACTTACCTCCTACACCTCGCCCACTGCCACCCCTCACACCCACTTACCTCACTTTCTCCCCCACTCTCCCACCACCCATCCCCACCTCCTAACACCTCTTACGTCTCGCCCACCAGCCCCCTGCACTCACTGTTTAACCCTCTCACCCAACATACTGCCCACCCCGCACTACCTAACTCCTCGTCAGTACTTACCTCCCTTCACCCACCGCTACCCTTCACATCCACTTCATTTCTCTCTCTCCTCTGTCTTAACTTTTCAGCCTCCTATTCACTTTCTCTCGTCACCACCAGTTCATCCACCTCTCTCGCCTTCTCACAACCACCCATCGTAATACCTCCCCCCCACCTACCTACCTACCTCCGTCACTTACTTCTCCACCACTTCCATACCTAAATCCCCTCCACCTCATCCCCTCACCCATCTTCTTGTAACCACGCTCCCACTTCATCCACTTAACCACCTTATCTCTTTACCCCTCTCACCTCCTCCTCCTCCTCCTCCTCCTCCTCCTCCTCACTTCCCTCCCCATTAAGATTTTTTTTTAAGAGGGCGCAAGAGCAATGCACTCTGGTATCAGTTAACGTTAACAAAATACTAAGTACCACAAACGTTTATGCTTACATTTTTCACTTATATAACAGAGTGGGCTACGTTTTACATATTAACGTCAGGTGAATGGCACGGCGATGTCCGTTAGCGAAACAGAGCATTGACTCCATAGACTTTTATATTTACTGTATCTCGCCGACCAGATATTGTACCACTGCACCGTCACAGTGGCTGTACTGTACAGCTGTTTTCATAATGGTATCAGTATTTGTAGTATCACCATCAATATCCTTCCTACTATGAAATACAGTCGGTTTTTATGCATCACCATCATCATCATCATCATCATCTTCATCATCATCATAACTCTGTGAACATGAACATAACTCAAACCATCTCCTGGATCTCGATATAAAAAATACAACACATAAAAAAAAATGGCAGCCAGGATTCAATAGCTTGATTTTTTTTTTTTTTTTTCGATACCACAATCTCTACATAATAAATTTTCCGTAGGATATTCGATATTTGAATTATGCTCCTCCTCACCCACAGACGTACGGAGGTGTTCCAGTTCGAGTAAAATAAATGAGTCTCCCTAAAGTTTGAGCCTTACTTCACTCCTGTTACGTAATTTTTATTTTTACGCGTACTGCCCTCTTTCAGTCGGGTTTTATTCAGCTTTAGGGAGACTTTTCAGG
>NC_137018.1:41521167-41601167 GCF_032717465.1 Coenobita brevimanus
TTATTATTATTATTATTATTATTATTCATGTTCACCCATACCTTATCATCTTTTCCTTTTCCCTGTTTCATCTCGCCTTCTCTTTGATCCATCCTTTTCTCGCGTGTCCGTACCTTTCGTTTTTCTTTAACTCAGTATTGTTTTCTGACTTTTTTAAAAATCTTGTTATCTTTCCACGTTCATGCTCTGGTCATATTTTCCCTTTAAATAAATTGTTTTACTCGTCCTGTCATCTACAGTGCTTCCGTTCCCCTTTTTCATTCGTATTGCAACTCTCTCTCTCTCTCTCTCTCTCTCTCTCTCTCATCCAGTTTCTTTGTATTCCGTACTTTCACATTTTATTGTATACAGATCTGGTTTACTTGAGAAATTGTATATAATTTTCGCGTTTGTACTTAGGTTTCTAATCATGCAGTGTTCAGACGAGCATGTTGACACAAGGCCAAGGTTTTCACAAAAGCGCGAGAGTGGCGGTTACTTTGGAGAGCTGGTGTATCCTTGCGGTATTTTAAACCCTACAGCTGCTTCGGTGTTGCTGCAAGTGTGTGGCGGAATGACTTGTGTATATGTGTGTGTGGCAAGGTTTGCAAGTGTGTGGAGAGGGTTAGGCAGGTGTGGCTTGGTATGAGGCAGGTGTGGGAACGTTCATTTTTAAGGTCACGGGTGTAGTCGACGGCGTGGGCCCTGTGTGGAGCCCCAGGTCAGGTGGGTTGCGGGCGGCGGCGGGGACCCAGAGGTGCGCACGAGCCTCACCTGGACAGCCGCCCTCCATGCCGTCACACACACGACTTTGAATCAGTCCTGAGGTAATTTTCGTCAGTGGTGGTTGTTCGTCGCTCTGTCCGGCGCCGGTGTAGTTAGTGGAGGGGTGATAAAAGCCGCTGCAGTGCCCAGTGAGTGTGAGATTTGAGCAGGGAAGAGCGTAGTGCCTAGGGGAACCTCGCATTTTTAAAAAGAGGATTTGCTGTTGTGCTTTTTTTTTGGTTTTTGGAAGAGGGGCAAGCGAGCAACCTCCAACAGCAACAACCTGTCTGTTTTTTCGTTATTTAGCTGGGTAGTGCGTGGTTTGTGCGTGCGTGTGTGGTTAGCTTGGTGACCTGTGGTGGTGTATGTGCTGTGCCCCTGTGGATTTATTATCAGCGAGTAGCACCATTTGAATATCACCTTGGCGGCCGCATCGGGAGATTACACAGGTGAGTTGAGTTAGCAGGTGAGCTGGTGGTGGTGGTTGATGCTTGCCTCTCTCTCTCTCTCTCTCTCTCTCTCTCATTTATTTCATTCTTCCGCTTCTTCCTCTCATTTTCTCCCACCTATACCCCCTTCACTCCAGCCCCTCCCCTTCCTTGTTGTCTTTAATCCCACTCTCTCCTTTCTTGATTATTCCCTCCCTCTTCCCCCTGCGGCTTCCTCCCCCCTCTTCTCTTGATTTTTCCCTCCCTTCCCCTCCTCTCCTCTTCCCCTGTCTTACTCCAGTGCCTCCACCGGTCCCTCCCCCTCTTCCTCTCCCAGCTTCCCTCTCATCTCTCCTCCCTCTACTCCCGGCCTCCCCCTCCCCTCTGTCCCCTTCCTCCCTGTCTCTCTCCCCTTCCTCCCTGTCTCTCTCCCCCTCCTCTCTCACTCACTCCATCTTCTCACAACACAGTTTCCCCCTCTCCCTCCCCTCCCCGGCTTCTTCCTCAACTTCTCTCCCCCTCCCCCTTTTCCTGCCTCCCTCTCCCTGCTAAGCCTCCACCTCTTCCCCCCCACCCCTCTTCCAACTCCCTCCCTACACCCCCACTCATCATGCCCGCCTAATGCCAAGGCCTTGCTAATGCCCCCATGCCTTCTCTCTCTCTCTCTCTCTCTCTCTCTCTCTCACGTTTTTTACTCCGTTCTCTGCCGGCTTTTCTTACAACTTTTATGCCCCCTTTTTGCTTGATAGGTTCATTGTACTGTCATTGTCTTGAAATGGAGAGAGAGAGAGAGAGAGAGAGAGAATTTCCAAGACCATTTTACTTTGTTTAGTTTCCTTTCGCTGTTCCTTCCTTGTTTCCTCCACGTATCTCCTTTCCTTCCACGCGTTCTCTCGTCTTGTCTTTAAATCGTACCATTTCTTTTCCTCCCCTACTCTGTCATTGCTTTTCTTCACCTCACCGCCATTCTTCCCTCCATCTTTCCGCCATTCCTTCCTTCCATCTCCTCTGTCAATCCTTCCCTCCATCTCTCCTCGTCATTCCAAGGCCAATAAGACTAGCTCCCTTCACCTCCGTCATTCCTTCTCGTCACCTCTACGTCATTTCTTTCCTCCACCTTTTCATTCATTTCCTCACCCATTTATCCCCGTCTTTCCCATTGTACCTTTAATCTGCATTCCTTTCCTCCAACATTCCTCTCCGTCTTTATCAGTACTTCCCTTCACCTCAGTTATTTCCTTTTCCTCCATCCCTTTCTTCCGTTATTACTTTTCTCCACCTTTTCCCGTCATTCCTTTCCTCCACTATTCCTTCGCTCAACGTTTTCCTCCTTCATTCCCTTCCTACCACATTTCCTTCATCCTTTGCACCATCTCGCGTCCCCCCTCCCCTCTCTTCTCCCAAAATGGTGTTGAACTTGACATTTCGCAAAACTTCGTGCCGGTAGTCCAGCCTGTTTGAAAATGTCCGAAGACCGTTAACTGTTTCTGCACATTTTTTGGAGTTTATCGCTGTAATTTCTTGATATTTGTGGATATAATGTTCTTAATATTAAATTCTTGGCCTCATGTATGTTGCTCCTAAATAAAACCGAATAAGTGGTAACCTGGATGTGGTTGGTAGTTAGGTGCTAAAATTTCAAAATGCCACATGGTCGGATGTTTGCCGAGGTTATTGTGGGTGTGTAAAGTTAAATATTTGAACAGTTAGATATATATTGCTTCGTAGTTTGGTGTTAAGACTATGAAATATCCTGCATTGAGATGTTTTGTCAACGCCATTTTAGTGAGTTCTTTTGGTTAGTTTCTTTTATATAATATACCTGTACCTGACCGTAATATATATATATATATATATATATATATATATATATATATATATATATATATATATATATATATATATATATATATATTGACATGATTTTCCAGTTTCTCAGTTTGCGTCAAGGATACTTAATATTATGAGTAGGCCACGTTTTTGCCGTAACTCGGCAAGTTGTTCATAGGAGAATGGAGGCGTAAAAATGTCATCGCAATACCTCGTAAAATTTTGAAGGTAAAAAAAAAAAACAACAACAACAAAAGAAAGGACTAAGCAAGTGTGTGTCCGATGTTTTTGTATTTTGTTGGAGGCCAGAGACTTTCCTCCACTCTTCCTCGGTGTTGCGTAATGTTTTATGGTCACTCTTACCCTGTTTTCTTTTGTCACTTGGGCAGTGTTGTTGTCATTGCTGTTGTTTGATTCTTTATGCTAGGCCTATTTGGTTTTCTGCAGATGTTTCATGGTCGCATACCATAAGCCATCTTGTATATTTTTTCATGTGCACTGCTATGTACGTGTGAGTGTAGTACTTCTGAGTTATTTTTTTCCTTGTACGTGTACCGGTATAGTTTTTCATGGTCAGATTTATATACATTATTTGTCACGTAGGGTCGTGTTAGAAATTTGCATGCTTGTTTTTATATGTGTGTTCCTTGTTTGCTTTTTGTTTCTGTCTTATGTTTTTTGGCGTTGCATCACGCTGGGGATGCTGTTGACACCGATCCCTTAGCTAAGGTATGTTTGATGCCCTTGCATACGTTTTACAACTACCTACCGTACGGTACTACTACTGTTAGTTACCACTACTGTTATTATTATTATTATTATTATTATTTTTATTTTTATTATTATAGCCGTTGTGTTTTCGTTATATGAATTTCTTACTGTCAGAACTCACACTAATCATCAGTCTTGCCTCCAAATATACCGATCAAAAATCAGTCCTAATCACACTGATTCCTTCCATTTTTCCCCCTTTTATGCGGTGAAGAATAGACCCAAAAAGTGAGAGAGAGAGAGAGAGATGACAGATAAGAGGTTATGGTCGGCTTTGATCTGAAGGTGGTCAGAGAACAATGGAGAGAGAGAGAGAGAGAGAGAGAGAGAGAGAGAGTGTTGGGAGGGGGAGGAAGTTTGTGTGTGTGTGTGTGTGTGTGTGTTGGGGCATCTCTGCGGTTTCTCTTGAGGTTATGCGGTACATGGCTTTTTTTTTTCTCCGGGGTATAACTAGTGCCTGTGTAACATCAGCACTTTCTCTTTGATGACGCCCTGTTTAGCATATTATCCCTACATCCAGGCCGTTCTTTCAATGTTACGCCTTTTCAAAGATTAATGTAAGTTTTATTGAACTTAAATTCGAAAACTGAGTAAAATCGTCTGAAGGTACCGTAACCATTAATAAAGCATCATCCTGGTGAAGTGCTTATTACACACACACACACACACACACACACACACACACACACACACACACACACACACACACACACACACACCATCTCACCTGTCATTGTAACCTCTTTGGCAGAGCGCTTGTCCAGCAAAAGGAAAGGGATGAATAATGTTTCAGACTGCTTTCCTCGTGGAACTTCTTAAGTCGTTCAGTTGTATTGGTAGAGCCAAAATGAATTACCCGTTTAAAAGGCGCCATCTTAGTTAAAAGATTAGAAGAGAGAGAGAGAGAGAATCGTAATTTGATACTTAGCGATTTGAATTTCGTGACACGGTAAGTTTAGGTAACCGTTGCCTTGAGCTGCCTTCCAATAACGCAATTGTGATGGTCGACTACCAAATTACCCTTGCTACAGGAAACTGATGCAATTGCATATGTATAGACTGTTTATTCACATATTTATGCCTCCGCCCACATACGCTATGGTGGAGGCATTAAGTGATGGATCAGTCCTTGCGTTTGTCTGTAACACTTTTCTGGCTGCGATATCTCCTGAACCCATTGACGGATTTCCATCAAACTTTTGTCAGTGATGCAGTATCAGATGATGAACTGCTTAGGTCAGCTAAGTCAAATAAGGAGTCTAAAGTTAGGGTCATACGGGGTCGATTTAGTTTCTCCTTGTGGTCGCGATATCCTAAACCCCTCGACGGAGTTCGACCAAACTTTTGTCAGCGATAGAGCATGAAGGAGTCAGCAAGGTCAAGGGGTCAAAGTTCAAGTCATATGGGGCCGACTTAATGAATTTTAAGTCTAATTTCACCCCACAATGAACCCCGCCATGGAGGTTGTATGGCGCAGGCCCCGAGTGCGCAAGGCTTGGCGGAGGCGTACCGAGTGACGCCTTGTGGCAGCTTGGGCCTGAGTTCTCAGCGTTATTACTACTACTACTACTGCTACTGTCATCATCGTGATTCCTACCTTTCCCAATCCTTATACAGAAAAACGGTCATTATTACTATTGTTTTTGTTGTTGCGGTACCAGTGTAGTAGTAGTAGTAGTAATTGTTATTGTTCCCTAGGCAGTCTGGCCGAACAGCCCCGAGTCCCTAGGAAGGCCGCGGCTGAGACCGGGCTTTCCCGCAGAACTCTCAAGAAGTGTATGTTGTGTTGTTGGCACAGGTGATTGTGTGCAATACAGTCTTCCATAATGTGCTTAATAGTATGGGGTGCTGTGTTACATCCTAGACAGGCATCAGCGACGGAGTCATCCAGCCACTTCTGATAACTTAAGAGAGCTGGATGATGCCCACATCTCAGCCTGGCCAGGTGGACTCATGTCCTCACGAGGGAGATAGGATTCAGAAAGGTGGGTATCAGGAGGCCGTGCTTGCAGCTGTGTGTTGTCTTTAAGTGACTGAATGGAGCGGTGAGTGATTTAAGTATGGATATGCTTCTGGAAGCTGGTCTGAGGCGGGCGAGGGGGGAGAGATGACAGTATTTATGTATGATATCGTGTGCTGGGTGTTGTTTTGATGTTCCTTGGTGTGTGTGGATGTGCTGCCATGTAGTGTAGTGGATGTTGTGGGTTTGTGGAGGCTGCAGCGAGAATTTGGGTGCCTCTCATGTCTAGGTGATCCTTGACTTTGAGGACTTTGGTTTCTTGATGTAGGCGGTCTGTGGGTGTAGTAGCTGTGTAGCCTGTAATTTTATTTATTTATTTATTTTTTTAGTGCCTTGTTCTGTATGGTCTGTAGAGTGTTCTAGTGTGTTTTAGTGAGGTTAGGAGCCCAAACAAGGCTTGCATAATTCATCACCGAACGCATATATTGTTTGTATAGCTACTGTGATGGTGGTTTCTTTGTTCTGTCCAGATGTTGTATGGGCAGGTGACCTCAAGGCATTGAGTCTTGGTGTTAATTTATCTTTAATGTTTGTGTTATGTTGTTTAAATAACATTGATGTATGTTACACCAAGGATTTGTGTGTGTGTGTGTGTGTCTGTGTGTGTGTGTGGTAGGGGAGTGTTGTTTATGGTGAGATGTGGAATGTGACTGTGTTCTGCTGTCCAGTTTGTGAGAAGGGTCACTGTAGATTTGACTGGGGCAATTTTGAGTCTGTTTGTGGTGAACCATTCGTGTTGTGTGTTGAGGTAAGGTTGGAGGATGTGTGCGGCTGTGTTTGCGTTTTGGTGTGTACATGTAAGTGTTATGCCGTCTGCATAGGAAACTGTGTGTACCTGTGGTGTGTGGGGTGTGGGTATGTCGTGCATGTATAAGTTAAAGAGTGTAGGGGACAAAACGTTAATTGCACTGGTTGATTCGTGCTGGCGGTTCCCGTTTGCACTTAGCGCGCGGTCAGTCGCAATGCGCTTGCTCTGTATACGCCTGAAAATAGCTTGCACGTGGCTCCGGTGATGAAAATCACTGGTTGAAATTATCACAGTTATGTCATACAGGACATTAACACATGGTACGTGTGTGGTAGGAAGCTAGATGTCTTATCTTTCATTAGGAGCTACAAAGTCGACGCAGGTGAATGGAAATGTGTAAATGTTTGTCACTGCAGTGACCTGTTTTCAGGTCCCTACACGCATGTACCGTGGGCATCCTCGAACTTGCATATGAATGTCTTATGCAATAGGCAGTCCGTGGTGGAGTTCGCCTGTGCAGTTTATTAATGGGTAGGCTACTTCCTGCATGGAAGACTCTGTATGCAGCCTAGTGTCCATATGCAGAGTATGAACGTACAGCGAACATGCACGATACAGATATTTTTTTATCTATTGATTTTTTTGGAGAAGTTAACTGTAAGGTAAAGATTGGTGTTTCTTTATCAGCATCATCATCATCATTGTGTTATATACGAAATACTTCTATTCCACTTGACTTGTGAATGACCTGTGTTAAGAGATTTTTATACTGGAACACTGGAATGTGGTAGGCCACCGGTACGGCAGTATACAAGGAAGATTAATTCCTTGTTAGTGCAGTTTCCTGAGGCATAATATGTTTACCAGGCAGCTGTTTTCCTTAATCAATTCGATACGAGAATCATGTACGGTATTGTTCCTAGGCTAGCCTACGTACGAATGATTTTAGGCTATTTATCGGGAATAACCTTTATGCCCAAGCGTATTGAAAACTTCATTTTTTTTCCACTTTAGCTTAAGATGAATGGAATTCTTGTCAGACAGCAAGAATAAATTAAATACCGGTACCGTACTTATTTTTTTTTTTTTATGCCGTGTCCTTTTTTTTCGGTAAGGGCTAAGGCTTTGCCCCTGGGTAGAGGACTTTGGTTTTGGAGCGTGTAGCACTTATGACCAGATGCCCTTATTGATGTCTACCAGTGGCCCTTGGGTGGACTCAGCAAAATAAAATAGTGTGGAGCTTGCGGAAGTAAAATCGTTGACCAAAACGTAAACTCAGATTATGCAGCGCAATGATTTTCTGGCTAAATAAAGTCGTCTGTCTTTAGCCGGGGTAAAATGCAAGGTTCATAATTATATCAAAGTCAGTGGGTGAAAGAAAATATTTACTTCCTTCCCAACACATCCACTCCCACATCATCCCTCCAACCTCCCCCTCTCGACTCTGCCGGCACAAGTGTTAGTGATGTAGTTGCCATGCGCGTTATCAGGAATTATTACCGGTATATTTTTTCCCACTAAGGTACATAGATGGGACGTGCTGCCTTATTAGTTTAAAAATCTGATGTAAATGATGGTGGAGATATATCGGAGGAACAGCCTACTGATGAATGTTACGGAATTGATTTTCATATGGCATCTCATTGCTGCTGAGGTATTGCTGAATACACCCTCACCATCCCCCTCCCCTCTCTCCCTCACACACACACACACACACAGTATATACCGTACTTGTGCAGGGTGACCAAGTAGTAAAGTTACTAATGGTGCCGGTTAGCTGAAAAAGGGTGACTGTAGCCTAACTTAGTCTCTTTGAATATAAACATACGTGAACGTCATTGGAGTGGAAGGCTGTAGAAACTTTTTCTCAATCCACAGAGTAAGGTAATGTGTTCTTCCAGGAGGAGAATGATAATTAAGATGACGATTAGTAGGTTATAAGAGGCGCCTAGTTATCGAGGGTTAAGCGTTGCCTTGCGTCCTGCTGTGGAGTGGGGCTGCGCTGTTTACCGTGTTAACCCTTTAGCTTGCTCGGATTCCTCCCCGCTGAATAAAATAGTTTTTAGTGATAATATTGCTTCGAGCCTGTACAGGAATAGTTCACCCTGATTGTACATTAATATGGTAAGATTTGGAAGTTAGATTTGGGTGATGTTAAGGCCATCGACATTCGCCACTTTTGATTAAATACACCGGTAGTTATTTTTTAAAGGTCAGTTTTATGTCGGTTTGACGGATTTCTTATACCGGTACTTCCGATGTACCACCAGGACTCTTCTGTTCGAAAGGTCTGGTCCAGGTGAATACAGCCGTCAGGTGTTTGGAGGATTAAGATAAAGACACTTCACGGTACAGTACGAGTGAAGGGGGTTAAAGAAGGCAATGACACGAGAGAGGGTTGAAAGTCATGGTGAGCATATTCAAATCACCAGTGGGTTCTCACAAACGTAGGTGTCGTTGCGTCATCATTATTGTGGACACATCAGACTTTCCCTTACTGACGCAATTTGTAAAGCCCACGCAGTGACGCATATAGTGAATGACGAATTGGCATAATGTAAATAATGAAGTTTCGATTTGTGAAGGCATCGCAAGTTACCTTATTCAGGATGGATTCTTTGTTCGTTATTGTATTTATTATTAGCTAGTTTGTCTTAGACAGGCTACTAGTTTATAATAATTTTTAATGTTATACCTCATATCTAGTATAGCCAATACAGTTTCAGAAACAAATACGTGTATTGTACTATTATACGGTAGTGTGTTGTACTCTTAAACGATAGTGATAAAACGAATTTTTTTAAAAGTAGCAACCGGTAAAATTAATGTATTAAGAACTGGCTATGAATGCCGTTGTGACGTTAGCTAATAATAATAATAATAATAATAATTATAATTATAATACCGCTTAGCATAATAATAGTAATAATAAAGGTGGCTGAGTATCTCTTGAGTATTTTAATGACTTTAGGAGTTTTGCTTAGTCCTTTGCGGCATTTCTTGTTACCTTCGTCATTCTTAGCTCCCCATTTTGTCTTTTCATTAACTTGCACTCGTTTCATTGTCTCCTTCCACCATATTCTTCTTGTCTCCTTTGTACATTGTTTTGTAATCGTGTGTAGCGAACGGAAACTATTTTTTTTTTTTTTTTAATAGGGCCTCTAGGAACTTTCAGCTTTCAGGATTTGCTCCCTTCGGGCTGGTGCTTCTCCCCCCTCCCTTTCCTTTTCCCCTGCCTCTAGGAATTTCGTACAGCTTAAGTCACTTTTTGCTGGTGGGTTTTGATATAACCTCCTTTAGCTCATTCACTTCAAGACATCCAGTAGGTAAAAAAAAAAATCCTCTGAAGGTAGTGAGAATAAAAACTCAGACTGAAGTGGTTAGGAGCATATATTGTTTAAAAGTGTTGTGGTTATATTATTTTTGTGGACTTGACGCATTCAGGCATTACCGGTATGTTTCTAGCTTTCACGTAGCCTACCTACAGTACTTTCAGTTTTCTGGTAATATGGCATGTAGCAACTGGTATTTTGGTCAGAACTTTTTTTAAATTAAGTTTTCTGACTATCAGGTCTTCTGGCCCTTTTATTATAAAGAAAATTTTTATTAGGTAATGTTATATAGGCTTACCGTAACTTACAGCAGCAGTATTTTCCCCACCAGCATTAATTTTTCTGTCAAGTCATGTGGGATTGTGTTTTTCTGAGGTCACAGCATTTGGCTGTTTTTCCCAGGAACAATATTTATTAACTTGTATTTTTCTCACGGTATTTTTTTATTTTCGCTCGGGAATTAGATTGTGTGTGTGTGTGTGTGTGTGTGTGTGTGTGTGTGTGAGAGAGAGAGAGAGAGAGAGAGAGAGAGAGAGAGAGAGAGAGAGAGAGAGGGGAGCCTTTGCTGTCAAGTGATGTTCAGTACCTCACTTCGATTTAAATCAATTAAATGTATCGCATACGGTCCAAATACCTGTATGATATACTGAATTACCGTATATCATGCTTTTACTGAATATACATTTTCATACTCTTTCTTCCTCATAATGTATTAACATCAAAACAGTAAAAACAGTAATATCGCCCTTTTTATTTTTTATCCAGGGATTATGAAACTTATGTAATATTCTGAGAAGTTTGTTGTGTTCCGAATATCTCGGTACTGAGTCTCGAATGTCATTGTTCACTCTCTGCTTATAATGAGGTTAATCGACATTTATGTCTGCAACTCGACATGAGAGCGTCTCGTATTTACCGTACTTCGCTGGACTCCTGCATACCGTACCTGCGTCTTCCTCTCAGCTTAACTTGGCGCGCGCGCGCGTACACACACACACACACACACACACACACACACACACACACACACACACACACACACACACACAGTCACGCCTTCTTTCCCCTGGTCCGTTACACAGACTGTCATGTGATGCGCTGTGCTCATTCTTGTGTACTTAACCCCTTCAACCCGAGTACAGGTGTCTTTTTTTTTTTTTTTTTTTTTTTTTTTTTGGTGCTACTACCAGCTGATTTTTGTCCTCGTAGGAGAGTAGCCTACCCTATCAGTGAAGCTGTTAATGAAGGCTGTATCCAACTCTTCCAGTTAAATACCGATAATTCTCTCCCAGACTGAGTGAAGTAATTTGGAGCAATAAAGATTAAAAAACAAAAAACAAAAAACAAAACACAATTCAGATATATCGAGGTATCTGGTAAGTAGTCCGCACTTGTGGTAGCCTTCTAATCATAGGCTATATAGTGCAGGTACTGTTATATTAGGTGGCCATAAGAATGTATATATTGAACAAAGACCCATATTATCGTCGGTTAAGGAAGCTTCCTTTCACTTCATACTGAGCGGTTTATTTTCATCATTGTTCACTACGATCTTGTTCTGTGTCATTTAAGTCATTCAGGTACCATCATACTCAGCATAAATAATGTACAAATTGATTACGAGACTCAGTCAAGTTTGGAAATGAGCGGCCCGGTCCGGCCCAACCCGACCCGACCATCACTCTAAGCAGAAGCTAGTAACGTTATTCCTATGTGACGTAGAGTTGAAATTTCTTCTGCTTGTGTGTGTGTGTGTGTGTGTGTGTGTGTGTGTGTGTGTGTGTGTGTGTGTGTGTGTGTGCAATCATTATCATGACTAATGGTATGCTTTGTATTGGAAAGTAAAGATGAGGAGAAATATTGTGGAATCTATGACGAAAATTGTGGCAGAAGGGTGTAGACATGTATGAAGGTGAACGTTAATTGGCCCACAGGGAATTAATGACAGTGCCACATGCTGACGTCTCGAGGGGACTTCTTGTAGTTGTTCTCAATAAATATATTCCAATGTTTTATTTATTTTATAATACTTACTGTATATCACAGTTAAGTTATACTTTGCATTGACATTATTATTCACTACTACAGAACCTTGAGAGAGAGAGAGAGAGAGAGGGGGGGGGCTGGTCATCCCCAGGGGACAAGTGGTCACTCCTCACCTCTCTCTCTCTCTCTCTCTCTCTCTCTCTCTAGCATGCAGACCCAAACTTAAAAGGAGTTGCCCAGCATAGGCCAACCGGCCTACTGCATGTGTTCTCTTTAAATATGTTCCAGTGTTTTATTTTTTTTTATATATAATACTTATTTCACAGTAAACGCAGACTTTGCACTGACACTATTCACTCCAACAGAACCTTGAGAGAGAGAAAGAGAGAGAGCGCAGCTGCGTTTATGAAGAATGAAGATGAGCTTTTCAGGTGTGTGTGTGTGTGTGTATGTGTGTGTTTTCATAGTGACAGTACATTTAGCTTACCCTTAAAGTTCGAAAGGTACCGTACCGTATACATTAACCCGAAATAAGTCGTGTATTGTAGCAAGCATAAAATCTAAAATAATTACGTCATCAGACTGAAAAGGTTAAGGCAGACAATTTTTCAGAATACGCCAATCTTCCTCTAGAGGAGCATGTGGAACTGCATGGAGATCGAGACAAATGAGGAAGCACAGGAGGGTTGTGGTGTTGATGTGGATGCGACTGAAAGCGTCGAGAAATACTTTGAGACGGTATGACCACGTGGCGAGGATGGAGGACTGACTGAAGAGTGCGTGTCAGTGAGGTGGAGTGGGAGAAGTGGGAGGCCGAGGATGAGAAAGGGGTAAGAACACTATCCTCAACCAAGGCCAATAAGGAAGTCTTATTGGCCTTGTCCTCAGCTTGGCTGCTGCTGCCGGGTACACAGAAACACCAGGAAAATAACTCTGTCCAACTCTGACAAGCTTGGAAATCGAACCCAAAGTTTCTTCCAGTCGCGAGTTGACATGCCAGCCTCTTTATCATCGACTGTCTTCACCGATGGGGGTTAGGGGGTCGGGCGGGAGGTGTGGAAAAGTTGGACAGAACATGAGGAACTTGAGGAAGAAAAATTATGGGGACTGGTCCGTATTCACGCCAGGTAAGGTAAAACCCTAACACCTCTTCCTTAGTGATTTGTTTTCGGATATGGCTAGTTAATACCAGTCAAGTGCACTTTGTGAGTGCGTGGCTAGCAAGCCAGCGCCATGTTATTACAATTTCTCTCTGACAAAATTATAGGTGGCATCTCCTATATGTTATTGCTAGTGTTGATGCCAGAAAAGTGTTACGACGGAAAATCTTTTTTAAATTTGATTTTGTAACTGAGGCGTTTAACGATTACAGCCGAACACTCTTGGAAAACTCAAGATTCCATGGGGTTGCTCAGCCTTTATAAGCGAGTTTTTAAATGATAAAATGTACTGAATGAATAACACACACACACGAGAGAGAGAGAGAGGGTAGATGGGGGAGGGAGGAGGGAGACAAGAAAGGAGGGAAGCAGAGGTTTAGAGAGAGAGAGGGTAGATGGGGGAGGGAGGAGGGAGACAAGAAAGGAGGGAAGCAGAGGTTTAGAGAGAGAGAGAGAGAGAGAGAGAGAGATGCTAGATGGGGGAGGGAGGAGGGAGAGAAGAAAGGAGGGAAGCAGGGGTTTAGAGAGAGAAAGAGAGAGAGGGTAAGTCCGTTGATGAAATGCGAATATGGATATCCAGCTCTGATTGAAGCAAGGGGAAAACTGCAGACAACTCTGTCTTGTCATCTTCCAGGAGTCAGTCAGGAGGTGCTGTGACCTGAGATGCCAACTTACAAATTCTTGATGACACGCAAAAAAAAAAAAAAAAAAGGAAAATAAAAGGAATAATATGCTATTAAATCTAAATATACAACGAATAACTGGTCCAATATTTTTCGTTTATTTTTAGCGCTTTGTAACCAAAAAAAAAAAAAAAAAAAAAAAAAAAAAAAAAGTTGCATCCAAAAACAGGAACCACAGTTCATATTGACCTCTGAGCATAGCGGGTCACTTATACCCATTCATTCATTGTGTGTGTGTGTGCCTCTTGCCCTCAGGCCTTGTCCCTGGCCAGCCTGTATTCCCACAGGTCGTTAAATCAGATGCTTTCGGCCTTTGACAGTGACTTTGGAGTAAAACAGACGATATTCTACCCTCGTTTTTCCTGAGACAGACTATAGTAACTTTCATGAGCACCTTCAGTAATAGAGGTCTTTACTAATATAAATGGAATTGTTTGGCGAAAGCAAGAATAAAATAAACAATGCTGTACGTTCTGGGATAAAAAGTGTTAATGACCTTTGTGAAATCGATAACTAAATCACCCGTGTTTCCCCTACCACTTCTTCCGTCCTCCATCCTGTTTCACGCCACCCCCGCAGTTTTCATTTTTTACCACCTCTCCTCTGTTCTCCCTGTATTCCCTCTCCCTTTCTATGTCTTCTTTGTTTTTGCAACGTCTCCTCAATTTTCGTCGTCTTCCTTTCTGAGCACTTTTCCCCTGTGCCCCCCGTATCTCCTTTCCATCCCCTGTTCCCTCCTCTCTCCCTTTCTGACTAGACTCCTCATCTCCCATTCTCTCTCTCTTTCTGCTCTTCCCCTCTTCTCCCCCCTTTCCTTTCTTTCCTTTCCTTCTATTACGATCCATGGGGAGTATTTAACTGTATCTACCCTATGAAGACCCATGGAAAGCAATAAGAAAAGAGAAGGATCATGAACACTATGCAACTAGACAAACTACAGGGTAGATTGATAATGATTTGGTTGATTATTCATTTAATTTAACAAACTAAACATACAATAATTACAACCCTAAACCTAACTAAACCTAAGAAAAAAACAATATAAATACCTAAAGCCATTCACCATCAGAAGATTAATGAACTAATGCAAGGAGAAAACTGATACTCATGGTTTACAGCAAAAGAAGGCGTTGAAGATGGGTTCCCTATAACACAGGCTTCCAGGTAAAAGGTCAGGAGTGGTTCACTAAGATATTCCCAGGGCAGAGGATGAGTGTGAACTGAACTTGCGCGGGAAACCAGATAATCAGGCAACCTCGCTTCACACAGAAAAAGGGAGGGAAAGTCAGGTGACATGTTGGGAAACTAGTAATATCAAATCCAGTCAACAGATGGAGCGCTGGTAGCGTGAGGTGGACGAGTGCTTGACTTCAGTCAAAAGATGGGAGTTCACGAGGGATGAGGCGGAGGAGTAATAATTATAGCCGTAACACCTCCCCCACAAAGACCTACGCAGTGGAAGCACGAAGGAGGTAGATTACTCTGTAGCCTCGATGGGATGTCTCGACAGGGTATCCGCGAGAATGTTGTCAACACCCCTTATATGCTGAACTTGAAGATTAAATGGCTGAACAAGCAGGGCCCATCGTAGAATCCGTTGATTGGAATTCTTCATAGTCTGGAGAAATACAAGAGGATTGTGGTCCGTAAAGACAGTAGTAGGATGAGGATGGTGGCGAAGATAGCACTCGAACTTCTTGATTGCTAGCACGAGAGCTAGAGCCTCTTTCTCAATTGTGGAGTAGCCCCGTTGATGTCCTTTCAGCTTCGACGAATAGTAGGCAATAGGATGGAGAACACCACTCACTGGGTTGGTTTGCAGCAAAACAGCACCAACCCCAACTCCACTAGCATCGATATGAAGATGGAAAGGTTGCGAGTGGTCAGGAGTTCTGAGGACAGGTCTGCTGGCAAGAAAAGTTTTCAGACGTTGAAAGGCAGTCTCGCAGGCAGAGGTCCACTTGAAGGGGGTTCGAAGTGCGGTGAGATCAGTCAGTGGAGCTGCAACACTGGAGAAGTTCTTACAAAAACGACGATAGAAACCGGCCATCCCCAAAACCTCATGACTTCCTTTCTGGTGGTTGGAGTTGGGAACGCTAGAACTGCTTCCACATTGGCCTCCTTCGGTAGAACTTGCCCCTGTCCCACAACATGTCCAAGATATGTTACTGTAGAGTCTCCAAAAGTAGATTTAGCTAAGTTGATGGTAAATCCTACTTCTTTTAGTTTGTTGAAGAGGGCATGGAGACGTGTCAGGTGTTCGTCCCACTGGTCAGCCATCACCACAAGGTCATCCAGATAAGCTGAAGTCCCAACCAAATCCTGTGTGATGAAGTTGATGATCCTCTGGAATGTGGCCGGAGCATTAGATAACCCAAATGGCATTACAGTGTACTGATATAACCCAAATGGGGTTATGAAAGCAGATATTAGTTTAGCTCTGTCTGTCATACCTATCTGGTAATAGCCTTTTTGGAGATCTATTGTGCTAATAAATTCGGAGTTTCCTATGCAATCTATTAAGTCCTCTATGAGTGGTAGGGGATAAGAGTCAGAGACAGTGACCTTATTGACTTTACGATAGTCTGTACAGAACCTGTGGCTTCCATCGGGTTTTGGAACTAAAAGGCATGGGGAAGCCCAAGGAGAAAAACTTGGTTCTGCAAGGTGATTAGCAGTTAAGAATTCAACTTCCTTTTTCATTACTTTCATTTTTAAAGGATTAAGACGATATGCTGGCTGTTTAATTGGACTAGTAGCATCGCTAACCAACCGTATGTCATGTTTTAAGAGACCACAAAACCCTGGTAAATCAGCAGTAACTTCAGGATAAGACTTCAATAACAATTCTAGGTCATCCTTTTGTATGTTGGTCAAACTTGATAGGTAATCACATAGAGATTCCATGATCATGCTGTTAGGTAGGTTACCGGACGGTTGGGGTAGGTCCAATTCTGGGTTTGTCAAGTCTGAAGTCTCTGGCTCTGGCTCTGGCTCCGTTCCCACAAACAGTACAGGGTTCATCTCATTTCTCTCTGCATAGTGCTCCTCTGGGCATCTAGTAAAATAAGGTTTCATTAAATTCACATGAACAAGTTGAGAGTCTTTACGTCTATCTGGGGTGTGTACTACATAATTCAACTTTGATAGTTTTTTGGCAACTACATATGGGCCAGTGAATTTACTCCTGAGGGGACTACCTGGAATGGGAAGAAAGAGCAAGACCTTGTCTCCTGGGGAGTAACTGTGTGCAACAGACGATGGATGTTGAAGTCTTTCCATTTTACACTGAGCCTTTAATAAGGTATCTTTAGCAATCGTTCTGACTTCTGATAATCTAGATCTTAAATTATCAATATAGTGAGATACAGATGGACTTTCTTGAGTAGTGCTGTTAAACCACTGATCTTTCAGAAGCTTCAAGGGACCCCTTATTTGTCGTCCATATAATACCTCAAATGGAGAATATCCTAAAGACTCCTGAGGACACTCCCTTATAGCAAAAAGAAGAAAGTCTATGCCTTCATCCCATTCCTTGTGGTTTTCCAAGCAATACTTTTTCAACATTGATTTAAAGGTCTGGTGGAACCTTTCTAAACAGCCCTGGGATTGTGGGTGATAAGCCGAGGAAGTGACATGTTTAACCTCTAGTTCCTCCATAACTTTTTTTGAAAAGCCTACTGGTAAAATTCGTCCCTTGATCCGATTGGATTTCTTTAGGGATGCCAAATGCAGTGAACAAATGAAGCAGGGATTTCATTATAGTTTTAGAGGTGATATTTCTGAGGGGATAGACTTCAGGGTATCTTGTTGCAGTATCCATGATAGTAAATAAGTACTGGTTACCTTTCTTTGTCCTAGGTAGAGGTCCCACACAATCAATAACTACCTTTTCAAAAGGTGCTGTCACTACAGGAATTGCATGGAGTGGAGCAGACTTAAGCTGTTCATTAGGTTTACCAGCCACTTGACAAACATGACAAGTTTTTATAAAGTAGAAACATCCTTTCTAAGACCTGACCAATAGTAATGTTGTAGGATTTTTTTGTAAGTTTTTAAGACCCCTAGGTGACCAGCTATCCCGTCATGAGCCAGTTTAAGGATGGATTGTCTGACAGATTTGGGAATCACAACTTGGTGGATTTCTGACCAGGTATCAAGATGTTTTAGTTCTGGTGGTCTATAAGCTCTCATCAAAACGCCATCATGGAAGTAAAAACAAGGCAATGTATTTAGGTCTTTACCTTCGACTGCAGCATGTCTCAGGGTAGCAAGTGATGGATCAGCCTTCTGAGCTTTAATTAGGTTTTCTTTTGAGATAGTCTGATCCAGCAGATATTCCTTGGGAGCAGGTGGTGGTAATGGATTGATTTTGTTCTTTTTAGCCTTCTGTGACCTAGTTACAACACAGGAGGGAAATAAGTGGGGAGCAACAGTATCTAGAATCTCAGTTGGGCTCTCAGTTAAAGGGTTTTCAACCACTGAAACCATAGGCACAATGAGTTCTCCTGCCAAATCATTTCCCAATAGCAGATGAGATCCCTTGACTGGCAAAGGGTCTTCTCTGACAGCTACTTTAACATTTCCAGATAAAAGGTCACACTGGAGATAAACTTCAGCTAAGGGATAGGAGGGATTAGATGAAAGGTCAGACAAAATCACCTTCTCCCCAGTGAAGGCACTAGATACACAAGGAATAGCATTTCTGACCAAAATTGATTGAGATGCTCCAGTATCTCTCAAGATAGTAATGGGATATGACTCATCATCTTTATTCAGTGAGACTGTACCCTGAAACATAAAAGGAAGGAAGGAATTCTGATGAGGCTTATTTGAATCATAAGTCACTACTGGCTTTTCAATTTCATGAGGAGATTTTTCTTTGGGGTTAAACATGTTTTTTGAAGTTTTACAATTAGGGTGTTTGCAGGACTGGATAGAATGACCTGGCTTTTTGCAATAACTACAGGATATATTGGAGATATTTTGAGTCCAAGGCATCAAGTGTGAAGAGCTCTGCTTACCACCCACCATACCGGAGCTTACACCAGAGGAGTACTTAACACCTGAGATGGAACCACTCCTGTTATTTAGAGATCCCATCAATAAATCATAGGCGTCAGCCAACTCCGCTGCTTTCATGAGATCCTTCTGTCCTTGCTCCTCCACATGCTTCAGGATGGTGAATGGCAACTTACTCTTCCACTCTTCCAAAACCATGAGATTAACCAGGTCTGAAAATGTTGAGGTGTTAGTTGTTTCAAGCCATTTCTTAAACCGTCTTAATTTATCATTTGCAAACTCCACATAAGTATGAGAAATTGATTTTACATGTTTTCTGAACTTCTGTCGATATCCATCAGGAGAAATTGAATATGCACGAAGAATACTAGTCTTTAAACCATTATAATCATTTTTATCATCAAAACTATTATAAACTCTGAGCTTTTCCGATCAGCTTTGGGACCAAGACTGATATCCAGTGTTGTTCAGGCCACTCATTTTTCTTGGCAATGTGCTCAAATGTGTTTAAAAATCCATCCACATCATTCTCATCAAACTGAGGCAATAAAGAAGCTTCCTTGTGTGGTTTAAACGCAGTTAATTTCTCTCTCAATTCAATTTCCTTTTCCCTAAGGTTTGAATTTGCATTTGCTTCAAGCTCTCTTATTTGTAATTCTTTCATTTTTACTCTCTCTTCTTGAGCTAATTGTTCTGTTCTCATTCTCTCTTCTTGAGCTAATTGTTCTGTTCTCATTCTTTCTTCTTGAGCTAATTGTTCTGTTCTCATTATCTTTTCTTGAGCTAATTGTTCTATCTTAAGCTGATATTCTAATCTTAATCTTTCCATCTCCACTGGGTCACTGTGTCCTTGTTTAGTATGAGTTGAATAAGGATTATCAACCCTAGTAGGAAAGGAATAACTCATAGGAGTCAAAACATCAATAGCCTCTGTCCCCAGGACTTCCCTTTGAACTAAAGACTCTATAATTGTGTTTTTAAGACCTCTTTTGTCATAAGAGATTCAATTTCTATTTGGAAGTAGGTAGCAATGCTTTTCCACTCATCTTTCTTTAAGTCTTTTAATTGCTCATGGCTAGGATTTTCAACAAATCTTTGAAGGTCAAACATGATTAAAATGTATGAGAAAATTATGGTAAGTTATATTTTAGACACAGATTACAGGAAGAAAACTCTTTGAAGTCCTGGAAACTTCCAGAGCCTTGACCAAAATATTAACTTACGAAAGTCGTTGTCTATGATTAAGAGCAGAGGATGACGGCTTTTAGCATGATCCGGATTACCCCTGATTATAGGATAAGACAAAACAACTTTGATTCTTGAATAATCTGGGACTTGGAAGAGTGAGTGTATCAAACTAGCCACTTGCCCTATCGCAACTAGCTAGTGATGTAAGACTCGCGAGTCAATCGTTCAAATCGAACGATTCCTTTCGCAGAATCGGGTGTATCGAGTCATTGTTTTCATTAACTCGTTCACTTAGTATTAGTTTATATTCTAACATTATATATCGGTTGAGACTCGAGAGTGGTATGTGCACTGCTCATATCACTGCCTGGCATGAGGACACACCACCACTCATACCACACCATCACTGGCTGTTCACTGATCAAGTGACCAGACCTTCAGCTCGTGGCAGGCTGCGGGTATCAGCCTCGAGTTATGGACACGAGTGTCACGAGTGACTTATAACTTTAGAACTCGACTGACTCAGGCCGCTCCGGGCAAATGTGGCGGGGCCCGACCCGGCTCACCACTCACGAGTTTGAAATACCCGGTCGCGGTATTAGTATTGCTCAGTGTTCACACCACTGCCTGGTATGAACAGTAGTGTGAGCACACATCACCACTCATAGCACAGGACCACTTGCAGGCAGCGTGTTCCAGCCTCGATTATTGAGTGTGAACAAGATTTCGTAGAACTCGAATTACATGACTCAGGCCACCCCGGACAGATGCGGTGGGGCCCGGCCAAGGCCCGGCTCACCGAGTCACTGGTGACTCACGAATTGGGAAGGATTTTAAATAACAGGTCGCTGTGTTTTTCATTTCTGTTTTATTCTAGCATTAAAGGTCCGTGAACTTGTTTTTTTAAATGCTAATTTGTAAAGAGAGTATATTATGAAATGTATGGAGAGTGAAAGATTGAGAGTGAGGTGTGAGGGATTAGTGGTAGGGGGAGACCAAGAATGAGGTGGAGGGATGGAGTGAGGAGGAATATGAGGGCGAGTGGGTTTGAGTGGGAGGAAGGTCATGTCTGGCGGGAGAAAGGTTGGTTTAGAGACGATTCAGTCTTGGTAACCCCATCGAGGATAATGGCGTCGGCCAATAGATAGAAAGATAGAATTTAACTGCCACAGTTTAATGGATTATGTTTATTTTTGCTCTAAATATGTCATTTATTCAATTTGTTTAACGGAATAGTAAAGTTTTTTTTTTAATTATGTAATATAGGTGTTTCATTCTTTACCCCGATAATTAAATTTTTCTTGCATCAGGTCCATAGTTAAACGCTAGTCAATAATGAATAGGAGGGAGTTGGCAACATTCAATGACTAACCGAGTGTTGAGCGAGCGAGCTAAGCTCTCTCACCCAACACAGACTTGCTCGGCTAGTCGGCTGGCAGAAGTAACGGTTGCTGCAGCCAGGCTACTGACTTGGTGAATCGAGTGACTCAACTACCCGATTCTCTCCGGTGAGTGACTCATAAAAACTCGAGTCACCAAAGTGAATCGAGTTTTCCATCTCTACAACTAGCAGATGTAGACCTCACTGGAGCGTGGGATACGGCATTATAAACGATCCGGATATATTCCCCACATTTGATAGAACTTATAACGACCCTGTATTTCGTTAAAAATGAAAGATAAGTTCTATGAAGACTCCTGAACCTATAAACCTATGTGCTGACAAGTTCACACAAATACCAAAATGTTTATTGCATCAAGGATTTTAAATCGAATGGAAACAAGTTTCACACTAATACCAAAATGCTAAATACATCAAGGAAAATTTAAAATCTATGGGAACAAGCAACAGCAACCCCTCAAAACACCATTACTGTAAATGTCTGTCTAGCTGAAATAGGTCCTGTCACGGTCGCCATTTATTACGATCCATGGGGAGTATTTAACTGTATCTACCCTATGAAGACCCATGGAAAGCAATAAGAAAAGAGAAGGATCATGAACACTATGCAACTAGACAAACTACAGGGTAGATTGATAATGATTTGGTTGATTATTCATTTAATTTAACAAACTAAACATACAATAATTACAACCCTAAACCTAACTAAACCTAAGAAAAAAACAATATAAATACCTAAAGCCATTCACCATCAGAAGATTAATGAACTAATGCAAGGAGAAAACTGATACTCATGGTTTACAGCAAAAGAAGGCGTTGAAGATGGGTTCCCTATAACACAGGCTTCCAGGTAAAGGTCAGGAGTGGTTCACTAAGATATTCCCAGGGCAGAGGATGAGTGTGAACTGAACTTGCGCGGGAAACCAGATAATCAGGCAACCTCGCTTCACACAGAAAAAGGGAGGGAAAGTCAGGTGACATGTTGGGAAACTAGTAATATCAAATCCAGTCAACAGATGGAGCGCTGGTAGCGTGAGGTGGACGAGTGCTTGACTTCAGTCAAAAGATGGGAGTTCACGAGGGATGAGGCGGAGGAGTAATAATTATAGCCGTAACACCTTCACTTCTCCTTTCCTTCATTCCTCCCCTTCCCGCCCTCCGTGCAGTCGCTCCCGTGGGAGAGGACGTACGTGACATTTGCGCCGCATTTCCTGCCTTAGGGGGCTTCATCACGGACGGGGCTTCACACAGGAGGGTGGGGGTAGGGGGATTAAAAGGATGGGGGAAAGCTAGGAGGGAGGGGTGAGGGAGAGAGAAAGGAAGGGAAAGAAAATAAAGGAGGAAAAGAAAAGGAAGGGGAAAGGGGCGAAAACGAGGGAAAGGGAGAGAGAGGAAGGGGAGGAAAAGGGGGGGGGGAAAGAGGAGGGTGAGAAAAAGAAGGTGAAGGATGGGGGAAAGGAACGAGGGAAGAGAAAGGGGAAGGTAGAAAGACAGGGGGGGAAAGTGGAAGAGAAAGAGAGACGAGGTGAAGGGGGGGGGGAAGAAAGAGAAAAGGGAAGGAAGATTGTGGGAATGAAAGAAACGGGGTATGAGAGACAGAGGAGGGAAGAGAGAAAGGGGGTTACATGTACGGTAGAGAGAAAGGGAATGAGTAGATGGGAGTTCTGGAGGGAGAATAAAAGGATGGAGGAAAAGGGGAGAGGAAGAAGAGAGGGGAAGATAGATAAAAAAGCGGGGGTGTACTTGTAGGGAGTGGATGTGGGGTATGAAGATGGGAAGATTAGGGATTGGTTAAAAGGGAGAAAGAGATGGAAGAGAGAAAGAGGCTATAGAACCAGACGATAAACGTTTTGATAGGTTTAAATTTAAGCTAACTTGACCAGTGAAGGAAACATTGAGAGTGGGGGGGGGGGAGATAAAATACATAAGAAGTATCTGTTGGAGGAGTGATAAACAGGGAATTGAGAGATTGTAGCAGACGATACAAGGACTAGAATAATTGTAAGAATGGGGGTCTGAAGCTTTAGAAGAGTGTTAGAATTGGATGATACCGGGTAGTTAATGTCACAGGAAAAGGCTAGCTTGACATTGCCGTCCCGCATTAGGCCTGTGTATATGCATTTTTTAGAATTAACGTTATTTATTTCCAGAACGCTGTCTCTCTCTCTCTCTCTCTCTCTCTCTCTCTCTTCTAAGACTCCTGTAATTGATAGGCTTAGACAATACCTTTTGAGAAAATACCAGGGCCTAATTATTGAACGTATTAGCCGATCTCTGACGAGCCTTTTGAAAAACGCCAGGTAATTGGTTCACAGGTTGAGATACAGTACGAGTTCTGATTGGTACACATTTTAAAGTACGTGTTCAGATGGTCCACAGATATGTATATATATATATATATATATATATATATATATATATATATATATATAGAGAGAGAGAGAGAGAGAGAGAGAGAGAGAGAGAGAGAGAGAGAGAGAGAGAGAGTACGTGTTTGAGACTTTAGGCATAGGCTTCACTGCCTGTTCCCAAGACCCAGTCACATGTCCTATTTCGGAGCTAACACCCACCGTCCATATTGAATACATGTACATCAGTAAAGTCTGTTACCGGTGTATGAAATTCAGTTCCACAGCCTGAGTTATTGGTATCCCATGTGTTCTAATTAGTCTGCAGTTTTAGACGTCATGCAGTCGGTCCACAGATTGAATGCCTTTTGATTGATCATTTGACGTCCCGATTGACTCCTGTAGGGTTATTACTTTTTTTTTTACGAATTGAAAGTTATAATTATTTTCTAAAAATCAAACCATCCTTAGGTGAGGAAGAAATATCATGCTGCTGCTGCTGCTGACAATTATTATTATTATTGTTATTGTTATTATTACATTTTGCTTTTTTCATGGCCACAAAGGAAGGGGGGTTGAGGAACAGACCAATTAGAGGTCCTGTTGACAAGGGTGGGCTAGTCAGAGAGCAGGGTGAGGGTGGAGGGAGAGTGGAGTGTGTCTGGTGTGGGTAATGAGGGAGTAGGTTTGGGATGGTGGGGGTCTGGCGGGGTAATCAGGGGGTGTGGCGCAGGACAGGAAGAGTTAATGATGTGTCCTGCCCTCGGGATGGCGCAGGAAAAAAAAAAAAATGGGAAAAGAAAAAATGACAATAGTTGCTAGGTGGAGAATGTGAGTTTCCAGGTCGGATTATATAGTGGGGTAAATACCTTTGGAACAAGTTGGTTGTGAGGGATGCGGCAGAGAGAGAGAGAGAGAGAGAGAGAGAGAGAGAGAGAGAACAAAATGATAATAGTTGCTGGGTGGAGAATTTGGGTTTCCAGGTCGATGATGTAGCAAGCTAAACACGGGGAAGAAAATGGATGGGAGAGATCGCAAAACACACACACACACACACACACACACACACACACACACACACACACACACACACACACACACACACACACACACACACACACACACACACACACACACACACACACACACACACACACACACACACAGGCGATGGGAGAGACATTTGAGTTTTCAAGGCAAGTAGGTAGTGGACTGAGCACTTTGTGGAAGAATTATACTCTCATTCGGAAAAGTTTATCCCCAGTATCATACTACCATTTGAACAGTTCACGGCACTGTGATGTCAGTATACAGGTGCACACTTTAAATTAGTATTTTCGCATGTGAGGTTGCGTGGAGAGGCGGATAGACAAATGAGGAAGTGCAGGAGACTTGTGATGCGGATGTGCAAGTGGTGCAGCGGGTTAGGAGAAGCACTTTGAGACAGTTCAGCCATGTGGAGGGAATTGAGAATGAGAAGTTGTGACTAGAAGAGTGTATGCGGCTGAAGTGGAAGGGGGAAGGGGAAGATCGATGGTGGGATGGATGGATGGAGTTGAGAGGTATTTAAGTGTGGAGGATATGGGTTGGAGAGATGGCAAACTGATGGCAGAGAACAAAATGGCAAGGAGGCAATTTGTGTGTGGCCATCCCTTTTTGGTCTAGCTTAGGTGTCTGGCTATAGGTAGAAAGCATTCTGTTTGCTCATGATATTTTTTTAAGGCCCTTTTTTTTTTTTTTTTTTTTTTTCCCACAAGCTTATTTTTAGTCGCGCTACCGCAAGATGCTTTGTTTTAGCTGACGATAACTTTGGTAGTCAAAGAGATGAAAAGTCATCTCCCTTAACCTGAATAAAATCATCTGGAAACAGCAAAAACAATAGAGGGGCATCAGTAGAGCGCATCTCTTCGACAAGGATGACGGAGTTAACGATCATGTGTTGGCCATGTGAACTGAAATAAGGCTATAATAGCTGGGAAGTGCAGGAGATACAGGTTAGACACTAGCAAGAGGATTAAATTACCGTAATAGCCTATGCTTGTAAGCAGAAGTCGCTTTACTAATATCGTGTTGCTGCTACGGAGTGTAATCGCCTTTGCCCGCTCGTTGTGTGTGTGTGTGTGTGTGTGTGTGTGTGTGTGTGTGTGTGTGTTTTAGCTTTTTAGTTTTTCTTTTCGCTTCGATTGAATTTAGATTGCGGTAGTGAATACAAAAATGGTACGACCTCTTTTCATCCGATATCTTGGCATTGCCCTCTTCAGTCCAGCAACGTAATATTGGCTTTATTATTGCTAATTCCAGGCGATTTTATTTAACTTATGGTTGACTTTTTGAACTGGGACGGGTTAGATATAGCCATCATTAGCCACCTTCATTACCAGGGCACTCTAGCAACAGCAAAAATATATGGTAATACATACGACCTATCTGCTTCAGCTGAAACGGTCGTGGTAATAGTGCGTATGCCGTATACAGGGTGACTATATCCAGCTAGTAATACATTAAGGACCATATTCTTGTGGGTAAAGAGGTTCCCTACCCCCTTATAAGATTATTTCTGTATTTGGTACGTTACTGTTCTCATGTGTGTGTTGATGGATTCTGTGCCAATTTAAATAAAACATAGGTGCACGTACAGGAAAAAAGAAATATGTACGTAGCTAGCATTCAGAATAATCTTGCTAAGGAAGAGTAAGCTAGAAATCCTCCCTAAGTGACGAGAATATACCAGCCTGGTTTTATTGGCTTTGCATTCGTGCGTAAGTACGGTACCCGGTATTTGAAAACCCCATCACTACGAGGGCGTCTCATTAAAGCTGTTATTATTGTTACATCAGGAGATTTTATTTATTCATTTATATAATATTTATTCATTTAAGCTGAAACCTTCCAGTAAGAGATCCCTCATACTCTCCGTTAAGCCGGAGTCTGTTCTGTAACTAGTATAAAATTAGAGAGAAGTTTTAGGGTTGAAAAGTTTAATTAATTTTGAGTGTGTTCCTGGCATACCCGGTAGTACTTTGTGTGGCTGTTTTTTAATTAGTTTTCTGGCTGTTCGTGACATATTACGGTACGAAATACGACACAAAAAATACATTCGTATGCTGATTATTTCTCATAACACAGGCGTGGGCTTGTAACTTCTTTGACGCATTGTGTGTTTGATAGATACTGATACCGTGTGTATATATATATATATATATATATATATATATATATATATATATATATATATATATATATATATATATATATATACAGTATAGATGGATAGATAGATGGGGAGAGAGAGGGGGGGGCCTGTGACAGTACCGTGCCGTATACGACTGATGTTCAGTATCCCCAGACTGTCTGGCCGAGCAGACCCATCAACCTCAGGCAAGCAATCGCCCTTGCAGGACCGTCCCTTGCAGTTGACAGCGCCTCGCTGCGGGGAAGAGTGTGCAGGTCTGATTTCCAGATGGACGCCACAATTGCGTCTTTCTACCCAGTTAACAGGACCGCCATACAAGGCTCCACATCACCACATTAGTTGGTTAGCCTGCATGGTCACAACCTAGCTTTGTAAATAGTTTCCTGGGTTACGGGAAACCATCAGGCTTATCACTCAGTGTAGGGCCACTTGAAGTGGAAAGAGAATAATAAAAGTGACAGGAAGGATGGGAGAAATAGGATGTGAGGAGGGCGGACACAGAAAGAATGAGAAAGGTGAAGGAAGAAGTAGGCAGCACTACATCATGTGAGTGGATGAAAGTCGCCACCACCTACCACCTGTCGTATACAGTACTAAAAATAAGCACCTTTTTCATATTACAGAAGTGGGCTTGTAATGCTTTAATGCTGGAGGGGGAGCTAATTTTTCGGACTTCATTTTTACCTCTGATTCGTGGCTCAATAATATCAAAGAGTCTTGTTTTGTAATCTCATTCCTTGTTGACTTTGGAAGCTGTTTGAATGTGATAACTCGTGTGTGTGTGTGTGTGTGTGTGTGTGTGTGTGTGTGTGTGTGTGTATGGATGAATGATTTGTGTGCGTGTGATCGTTTCCTGTATTTGTCTGTACGCATCAGTGGTTAGATGTGTGTGTGTGTGTGTGTGTGTGTGTGTGTGTAGATGAATGATTTGTGTGCGTGTGATCGTTTCCTGTGTTTTTCTGTACGCATCAGTGGTTAGTTTGTGTGTGTGTGTGTGTGTGTGTGTGTTTGTGTGTGTGTGTGTGTGTGTGTGTGTGTGTGTTTGTAAAGTTAGAGCAGTGCACGTGAAAGTTCCAGTTTTGTAATGTCTATGGTGTGTATGCCAGTGTCTGTACCGTATATGTCATCAGTGTTCTGACGGAGTGCCAGTATAAACAGGCATATGAAAGCACACACACCACAGACGCCGACGACTTCAAATGACTGCCGCAACCGAATTAGAACCCAGATTCAGGGCAGCGCAGATCAGGAGACGAACGCGATACCCACTGATCCGCTGTGCCTCCTTACCACCACAACTTGGCCAGTCACCAGCGTAATAACAGCAGAAAGATCAACTGCAGAATTAAGCCGCCGCCGTCACCACTCCGACCACAGACTGTCTGCCATTTTATTTCCCAGTTCGTTTTCCCGTAATTTTCTTTTTATTTACCTTCGCCTCCGCCACTCCCGTTTAACGACGCTCCACACCAGAATACCTTTAAGCATCCTCCCCCTCTCCCCCTGCCCCCTCTCTCTTCCCTCATCCCTTAACCTCCCCCTCACCATCTTTCTGCCCCCCATTCTTCTCTTCCAGCCCCGCCCCATCCCCATCCCTTCCTCTGTCTCCTCTCTAATTGACATTATCCTCCACCTTCTTCCCCTCCCTGTCCTCCCTTCTCTCTTCACTCATTCTCCACCTTCCTCCTCTCATCCCCCCCCCCCACTTCTTCCCCACTCCCTTTTTCCTCTCCTTAACCCCGTCTCATCCTTTCCCTCCCACCCTGCATCCTCCGCCTCCCCTCCTAGCATCCACCTCATCCCTCCCACTTTCTCTCCATCGCTCCCCCACTTCACCTCCCGTCATCCCCTCCTTCTCCATCCCTCCACCGTCTCTTCTCCCTCCCTACGCTCCCTACAGTCTCCTTCTACACGCACTCTTGCACCACTCCCTTTCCTCCCTCCCATCTTCCTGTTTCTCCTTGCATCTCTCCTAGTTTCCATCACCCCTCCTCTTTCTCCCACTTTTACACTTCCACCCCATTATCCCATTCTCTCTCTCTCTCTCTCTCTCTCTCTCTCTCTCTCTCTCTCTCTCTCTCTCTCTCTCTCTCTCTCCCGTATCTTTTATCCATCCCTCCTCGTCACTTCTTTTCTTCACTCCCCCTCCTACTTCCTTCCCACCCTTCTCTACTTTCTCCTTCTTACCTCATCGATCCTACTCCCTGCTTCCGTTTTTACGCATCCTTCTCACCTCTTCATATCCTTCCCTTTCCCTTTCTTATCTTTCTTCATCCGCTATCCCTTCTTCACTTTCCTCCCCCTCCCTCTTGCTTAGTTCACCTCTTTTTCTCGCTCTACCCCGCTTTCTCCCTTATTTTCCCATCTTCATTATTTCCTTCGCGCATCATTTCATATCTTCCTTTCCTTCTCTCTCTCTCTCTCTCTCTCTCTCTCTCTCCTGTTTCTCCTTTCCTTCTCCATTCCTCTCTTTCTCCCTCTATCTTCCTCCTCCTCACCTTCCTTTTCTTCCTTCCTGCATTCTCTCCCCTTTCCCCTCCCGCTTCCCCCTTCCTCCTCCTTCATTTCCTTTCTTTCGTGCATCCTCTCTCCCTGTCCTCTTTCTTCCTTCCCCAACCCTTTCTTTCTCTTATTCCCTTCATCCTCTCTTCTTCTTCCTCTCGTCCTTTCCATATTCCTCGTCTCTTTTCTCCTCTCGTCATTTTCCTCCCTCCTTCCCCCCCCTTCCCTCTTCCCCATTGAACTTTCCTGATAGGTTTTTGGTTCTTTTCCAGTTCGCCCCCAATTGGTCAGTCCGGTGGCAGGGTTATTGGGCCGAATTTTTCCCCAAGCACCGAACGCACAGGAATTTGCCTGCATTTTCGCCTCCTATCTAATTTCGACTCTGAAGAGCAGTGGATGTGATGTGGCTTTAATTTTGATGCATCGGGAGATGAAGAGAGGGATAGTGTGTGTGTGTGTGTGTGTGTGTGTGTGTGTGTGTGTGTGTGTGTGTGAGAGAGAGAGAGAGAGAGAGAGAGAGAGAGAGAGAGAGAGAGAGAGAGAGAGAGAGAGAGAGAGAGAGAGAGAGAGAGAGAGAGAGAGAGAGAGAGAGAGAGAGAGAGAACCCCTTGAATCAAATGAAAGCAGCGAAAATGTACCGTATTAAATGATGTGCCATCGGATTGGTGGGGTTAATATAGTACCGTATATCGGACGAAGTTTCCAACCCCAGTCATTCACCGACTTCATGTAACTTATCCACGCCTACACAGCACACCCACTTATTTTGATACACACCCACATCCTTACACACCGAGCCTACACGCCTACAGTCAGCACACTCACGTCTGATACCGATACTCTTGCGCAGCACACCCACCTCTTTTGATCTTCCAGCCTAGCCTATGCATATTGTAAATCACACCTTCAGCCAGATCTGTACGCGAAGTCAGCTCTCCCTGTTCATAAGTGTTACCTCACTCCACTTTTCTCGCCTGCCATTTAACCCATCGTTATGTATTGTTCGTAGTTAATTCCTGCTGCCTCAAGACGATCTTATTCAACGTAGGTGATATGTAGTAAAGGTTTATTGAATACTATTACAAACATCTCCACTTCGAAAAGTTTCCACAAAGGTCAGTAAGATCTGGTGGTACGGTAGGAGAAAATATTGCTTGATTGAATGGGTTAAAATTATCTCCATGACAGGGAGGCACGGAGGATGGGCCAGTGGGGGAAGGGGAGGGGAGGAGATGTGGGGTTATTACTATTTAAATGGGTGACTTTGATGGAGCCTTAATTAAAAAAGTTGAGAGGCGAGGTCACGGGATTGCGCCCTGGTGGTGGGAAGGAGGGGGTAGGGTAGGTCATTTATTAAGTTTGTGTGATAGGGTTAGGTTTGTTATTGGGTCAGCTGTTGTTAGTTGCGGGAACATCACTAGTATCGGTCCGTCACGCTTAAGGACTTCCTTAAGCAAGTGGCCTTATTTTAGCGATACCCCATGTAATACTTCACTTCATCTCCCTAAAGATTTCCACACGCAAGGTGCTTCACTCCAGCGAGGCCCCATATGGTGTGGCATCTACTAAGAACCATTTGTTGTAATGCGAAGTCAACTTAGTTTTTTAGTTAGGGTGATTAATTGTTTAGGCTGTTTTGTAGTATTAGGTTACCGGGTTAGGTTAGCAAAGGTTCGTTATTGGGTTAACCTAGTTTGGTGTTATTAGGTTACAAGGTTAGCATACATTTGTGATTTGGTCAGATAGATATTTTTGTAATGCTACCGTATGGCAAGATGCTTTTGAGTTACGGTAGTTGTTTTTGTAATGTTATGGCAAGATAGTAATTTAGTTAGATTGTGTTAGTTATTAAATAAGACTGTGATGTGTAAATTAAGGTTAGGCATGTTTTTCAGACTGGTAATTTCTAATGTTAGATCGTTATTTTTTTATTAAGGATATGCCAATTATTTGATTAACTCTGGTGTTATATATATATATATATATATATATATATATATATATATATATATATATATATATATATATATATATATATATATATATATTTAATTTAGTTAATGGATTAGTTTTGGTTCGTTCTTTGGTAGCAAAGTGTAATGTTGGGTCGTTACATGAGTTACGCTAGGATGTTAGTTACCGTATTGGAGTAGATTGCGGTACGGCACTAAGTTAGGTTACTGTGGTAGGTTTGATTTTATGTAGGGACGGGACATTTGTAGCATTATAGACCACAATGGCGCATTTCGAGTTCTTACTGCTAGACTGTTTTCAGGTTTGGGGAGCACTTTGCCGAAGCGATGAAACTGTCTTTTAACGTGATGAGTTTATTTAATCATGGGTAACGCCGGACGATTTTATTTAGTTTTATCTGGTCCTCTGTGACTGAATCTCCTCACTACGATGACATCATTTATTTTTGTTACCGCTTCCCTGTTTTATTTACTTCAGAGTAGTATCTTAGTGAAGAGGTTATTTGTATGATATTGTTAACTGTGAGAGGCTAAGAGTGTATATCCTGTGCCGTACCTGATTTTTATTGGTATGTATATAAAACTTAGCTATAATTACCGTAGGCTGTGTTATTACGGTTATTACGGATTTATTTGACTCAGGGAAGTTTCGTAATGTAGGAGTCTCAGGTTATTTGGATGTTATTTTTATATACGGAACCATTAACGTGTGTTACTGTAATAGTTGATAGTATGAAGATATACCTCTCATCAGTGTTATATTGTCACTGACTCTTTTATAAATTAGTCAGCGTCCATTATACCTAACTATCATTTTATGTAATTTGGAGACGTGGATTTATAACGTACATCAGCATTATGGTATTGCACTACAGAATTATTTACAGACTAACGGGCGTTCGTTTTGCGTCACTCTTTTTTTTTTTTTTTTTTTTTTACGAGGTTGGGAGTCAGTAACATGTCTCGTCCGCGTTACGTTACGATGGCAGTGTTGTGCGTTTTGATGAGTGTGGGCGCAGCGTTATGAAATGGGAAGTTGTAAAGCCAGTTGGTTGTGAAATATTTGCTGCTGGGAGTATGAGTCGTATATACAGTATAATGTATTGTGCGAGGGAAAAGTTATTGAATGCATTTATATTTGTTTTCTTGTTTTTGTTTTGTCATGCAGGCACTATTGTTTCTGTGCCATTTAAATGTAGCGAAGTGGGAAAAGTGAGAGGTATATCTTGTGCATTGTAATTGTTTTATTAAGTAATGGGGTGGGTGCAGCGAGTGCGCGTTAGTGCTAGTGGGTGCGTACATAGCGACCTATATACAGTATATATATATATATATATATATATATATATATATATATATATATATATATATATTAGACATTAGAAACCTAAATAAAACGGAACAATAAAAGCAACGACGGATGTGTCAAGGCGGAAGCAGAAACGCCGGTAGCATTTGTCTCATTCCAAGCAGGCAAAAAGGAAAAGAAGAAAAAAGGGTGGGGAAATTTCAAGGTTATGATGGCAATGTTTTATCCTCGTGACTTGCAACACAGCTGGAAGAGACAGGGACATCACATGAGAAACAGGATAGAGGAAACGGAGAGACGGATATATAAACAAGAGGAAGAGTATGGCATCAGGGAATTTTGTTGGTTAGATGAAATGATAGTTATACTGACTTGTAGAAAAGAGGGAAGAAAGAGACAAATAGATTAAAAAAAAAAAGTAAGGAGTAGTTGTAGAGAGAGGTGGAGAAACCAGAGAAAGAGTAAGCTAATAAGGAATCATGTTGGTTAGATGAAGGGATAGAAAAGCTGATTTGCAGAAGTGAGGAGAAAGGGACGATAGACACAGACAGGAAGACCGACTGAGGAGGAGGCGGGACTGTGTGGGGAGGCAGGGGATAGACAGGTACCGTAGATAGGCCGAAACAAAAGATTTAGAATAAAGTAGTCGGGAATCGTGCTAGTTATGTAGATGGATAGATGTAATGACTTGCAGGGTAGAGAGGGAAGAGAGAGAAAAAGAAAATACGGTAGATGTAGTGAGAGATTACAAAGGGAAGAAAGTGACAGAAATCGTAGATATATTAAATGAAGAAACAAAGAGAGAAACAGGAAGACCAATTGAGGAATAGATGGGCTGGGAGAGAGAGAGAGAGACAAGTTGACAGAACATCTTTGAAGGGGTAGTAAGGAATTTTGTTTCATCATGCCGTATATAATAACGCTATCCTTCCACTCCGTATGAGGGACTTCTTATGTGTTACTGGTACGGCTCATTCAGCGTTATCAGTGTCTAAGCTACATTTATTCATTTCCTGCTCCCCCTGCCACACCCACACCAGGAGACTGCACCATCCCCTCGACACAAAATACACCTCCAGGCGAGTTTCTAGTGGAGCGCTATTTGCTGACCACCCCGGATTTAGCGTAGACTGGAACCCCGGCTAAGTAATTGGTTGGCTACGATGGAGAGACGGGTAAACAGAGCAGCAGCAGAAACTGACGGGATGGGCAGTTGTTTGTTTGTTTGTTCGGTAGCCTTATTTGAAGAGAGAGGACAGCGTGATTTAAGAAAAAAAAAAGAAAAGAATAAGAATGGCGAAAACTGGCTTAGGAATTTTTGGACAGCAACAGAAATATCAAATTCATTTCAGACCATGAGGTTGTTAGATACAGAGGACGTTGTCAGACGTGATAATATGCAGGACAGTTAGAAGATGGTTAACATTAACCTATAAGAACTGGAGACTGATAGTTTGATTGATTGGCAGGGTAGATTATATATACACGTAAATTGTAATTACGCAGAAGTATATAACTGATAACTTACTCGGTAGCTAATGTATAGATCAGAACAGACACAGCTAACAGATAAATCGGGGAGGTAGATGATACTGTAAACTAACAAGAAATAGTTATATCTTGTAGTCATTAACCCATTCAGTAAAACGACGCTTTTTATATATTATTATTGCCACATTTAGACGATTTATTTAACTTAAAAGAGATATATCGTAATGGATATATTTAACTTAAAAGAGATATCGTAATGAAGGGGTTAGTGTTAAGCCCTTTCTTAGAGCGAATTAAATCTGATGATGGCAAGGAAATTGTAAATAAATAATCGTATTTGTGGAGTTCAAAGAAGCAGGAATTACACTTGGACAGGAAAGAGGCTTTCTAGGAATCTAGACAAACCGACAAACAGTGACGGAGAGAGAGAGAGAGAGAGATCAGTCATGCAAGCCACAAGGAAAGGCAGAGACATTGTTTCCTGTTTTCTTTTTCTGCAGAAACAGCCAAACTGGAACGTCACGTGGTAATTGTAAGTGATCAGTTCGTGGAAAGTTCGTGAGTGACGTAAGTTACCTGCGCTGACATGATCTGCATCTTTTTTACACGATTCTTGTGGTGGTCAATAGAATGAGAGAGAACATTCATTATATTTCCGTCGTTGGTGTGGGTTCAGAATTACTTTGAGTCTTCACCTTACCTCAGTTGGTTCTGCACGCCTTGGCCATCTCCTGAATGATTTCTGGAGAAAAAATGTACAGCGCTTAGAGGAAGTGGGAGAGTTAACAGAAATTGTGATCGAGGCAGGAGAGAGACCCCAAACTCCTTGTTAGAAAAAAATGTTGTTTGAAATTCTTCTTGGAAATGCACATAGTCTACAAAATAAAGTTTACTGAATTAGAATCTTTTGCTGTTGTTATGACAGTGATATAGCCTAATTGGCGTTACCAAATCATGGGCCAATGCTGAACATAGATTTTTTTTAGCAATGTTATTGGCGGGATTATACACGTTTCAGTAGTGACAGAAATAGGAGAATGGAAGACAGTGTATTGTTGTTTATTAAATCTTCACCCATTACTAATTTCAAAACCATCCATTTATAATACTGACTCAGTATACGTTCAACTTAAAAATGAAATACTCGGTAAGGTAATAATTAGTTTAATGTCATCCGCCAGCTCAGTCTTAGGAAATTGACGATACCGGTATATGTAGTAGAAAGGGTACACCAAAGAATAACAAAATTACAAAACAAACCTCAAGAGGAACGTTTATAAGAAGGAAATCTTCCGTATTTAAATCACCAAAGCATAGGTTATGAAGAGATCTGATTCAAGTATATATAGATACAATTTTTAAAGGGCATGACAGTATAGTGATTGATAAATAGGTTGCTTCACATTAGATTGGTCGTTGTATAATAGAAGTAATGGTTTTGTACTTGTAGACAAATATTTCCAGTCAAATGAAGCATAACACTTTCTTTAATAGAGTTGTCAACACTTTCTTAAATAGAGTTGTCAACATATGGAGCAAAGTGTCCAGGAATGCATTAAATTGCAATACGGTACAGAAATAGCATTGAAATATTGCTTGGATAAATTCCCGGCTCTGAATCCACAGTTGAACGCATTCATGACTGGATAATATAAAACTTCAACTATATAATTGATTTGCCTTTCTTTCGGGTCATGGAGATTGCAGTAGAGTGCAGTATTGTTATGGGATAATATAAAGTTAACTGCAGATAAAATAGTGACGAAAATAGTTTTTACGGTATAATTTTTCAATCTTTCATGTGATATTACCATGGCAGTTTTCCAGTGTTGCATGGTAGCTAATCCTTCACACTCCTGTCGGCTCCAGTTGGTGAGTTTGGTGGACCGGGTGGGGGGGGGGGAGCCTTCCTTCTATGCTGTCTATATCTTCACCTCATAGAATTTGATGTCATAGTCTTTGCTGTACCAAACATCCTCGAAAGGACTACTAAATCTGTTGCTGTTTGCTTTCCTTTGTACTTCATTTCTCCGAAATTTACTGATGGGATATGGTCTTGTTTTGTGTATTTATTTTATTTTATTTTTTTTTTTTTTTAGATTCAGTCTCCAACAAAACATTCTCCTGACAGATTACCGATAACTGCCTATTTTTTTCTTATTAAATTAAACATTATGGAGACGAACGTTCAAGCATCAACTCTACCTTCACAACACCTGTCCTAAACCCAACTCGATCCACAACTCCCACTTCCCTTTCGTCATACATTACCAAGCTTCAGTGCCACCAGTTTTCGTCCGTCAAACATTGGCAAACCTAACTCAACATTTCCAACTTAGCCCTACAGCCTATACTTCAACTAAGTTTCGTCGACTGCACATTTATTCACTTTTTTTTTTTTTTTTTTTTTTTTTTTTTTTTTTTTTATAACCTCTATCAAACTGAGTCCGACCCGCTTTGTTTCAACTCAGTCTCATCAAAATTTGTTGTCTCATGAAAATTTATTGTCTCATCAAAATTTGTTCAATCCTCTTTTCTAGCTCAACGTTATCTAGCTTTATCCAGGCCAGCACACCATAAATGAACATTTTCAACTCGACCTCACGCTGCTTTAGCTACCCAAACGCAATCAACTCTTTTCCGCGTAAACTTATCCGGTTTCACTTGAAATCAGTTCGTGTCATAACACCGTAGCCTAATTTAATTCACTTTGACTTTACTTACCTGCAGCTAATTTCACCCGTCCTTAGTTACATATCCTCGCCTGACAGCCTATCCTCACGACACTTCACGTAATCTTTACTTGATGTCATATAAACTCTGTTCACTTGACTTCGCTTATCCCCACTTGATTATGCCTGTCACCTCCATTCACGTATCCTCACCTCGCTTCACGTCATCCTCACTTATAATATCCTTACCTCACATAACCTTGTCCAGCCTTGCCTAATTATTTTTCCTTTTAGATTCACCAACCACAACCAAACCCCATGAACTCCCAGGCCTGTTGGTAAAACCTCATTCAGTTTCACTATCTTACTCGCCTTACTGTCTAACCTATATCACCCTGACTTCACTAAGCACCTGACCTAATTTGCATGATAACACATCACCCGCTTTACTCGTAACCCTTTCTCACCTCACTGACTTCTCACATCACCTCAACAAGCCTTACTTCACTTCACCTCACCTTATCACCTTCCCTGGACCGTGTAATTATAACCCATTATCATTTAGTTTAGCCATTCTTCACGTCACTGACATGACACATCACCTAAACTCTTATCATCTCGTCTCACCTCACCTGGCATGACCTGGCCCCCCTAACCCAGTGTACGAGGTCGGGTCAGCGGTAATCCACTCTGTTAAGCGAATTTGTCCCGGCGCCCTCCTCTTTAGCAGGCCAATTGTCCGTCCGGCTGTCAGCATTTGCAAACCACTCCGGGATTAACAACGCTGGGCTGTGGCAGGATGACCCCCGTTTGGTTGAGTGCTGCCAGAAATGTTTTTGGGGTTGATTTTGTGTGTTATTTGTGTTTTATCTATTGGGCACTCTTGTTTATGGCTCAGTTTTACTTTTGATGATGGGTACGTGTTTTATGGTGTACCAGTATGTTTGTGTTTTAGGTAATTGCACTTTATAATCCTGCTTTGTTGTTTTAGGTTTATGTTCTAAGTCTGTATTTTATGTAGGGGCAGTGTTTATAATTCTGCTTTCCTGCTGTAGATGGTTTTTTGTATTGGGCTTTGTTCATAGTTCTGCGTTTGGTGTTTGGTTGAGTGTTGGCAGATATATTTGGGGCGAATTTGTGTTTTATATGTTGGGTACCTTCATTCTACTTTGCAGTGTTAGTTATGGTTTATGTTATAATTCTACTTATGTATTTTATATATTGACTATTAATTCTACTTTGTTTTGCTGGGAAACGTGGTCAGGATGAGAATGATGTTGATGAGGATGTTTTACTTTTATGTTTTTGGCTCTGTAGTTCTTTCGCTGTTTGGTTTAGGTGGCCGAGCTGTTTGAAGGAAATTTGTTTGGTTTGTGTTGGACGAATTGCGATCTGTGTGTCTTATTGTTGGCACACCAGTGTTTTGGGTGAGTTTGCATTTTATGTAACCCATTTTTCTTTTTATGTATTAGGCACTTCTGTCCTTAACTTATACTGTACTCACCGTTTTTCTGAGAGAGAGAGAGAGAGAGAGAGAGAGAGAGAGAGAGAGAGAGAGAGGTGCCAAAGCTGTTTTTGATGGAATTTGTTTTTATGCATTGTTTTCTATTCTTTTATCCCTGCCACTACGTTTACCAGTGTTAGTAAGAAAATATCATGGCGATGAATTTCTTATTTCTCTTGGTTTGGTTCAGAACGAGAAGGGAATAAAATGAAGAATGAAGAAGAAAATAAAATTGGAATGCGTGTGATTTAACAAGAGGACTAGAGAAAGATAAATCGAGACTGGAGTGTAACAGAAGAGCATGAGAAATGCTGATCGAGGAATTCATATGTTCAGGAGATATAAATGTGTTCGAATTCTTGGTTATATTTTGGGTGGAATGATGTGGGCAAAAAGGGAGAATGAGGGAATGAAGTAAGGATATGGGAAATTTGTAAATGAGAGGCTGATACTGCAGCTAATGATGACGATTATGTGTTTCGAGGAATCTGCTGTAATTTCATAATGTATATAATCGGGATTCTTGTGAGGGTGGGAGGAGAATGAACGGAAAGGAAATAAATTAGATATAGATGCATAAAAAAGAGAGATGGGGACAAGATATTGGTAAGTAATGCAAGCATAATTATGGTGTGCCGTAAAATTTGGGATGTGTAAGGAAGTGAAGGCCTGGAGGTGATTGAGGCAGTTGGCAAAAGAGTAAGTCATTCTCTGTTTTGGCGATTTTTCTGTTCCAGCTAATTGACGATTTTATGCATCCTAGGGAAAATATATCGTGCTCTGTTTATGGTGTTTTTCATTCTCGAGTTCTGCCTCGCCTTTTTTACTTCTGTTAGCCCCTTCAGCCGATGACATATTTTGCACTATGCTCTTCCTACCTTCAGACAGTTTTAGTCGGCTTTGGAGAGGCTTTAATGTTAAATATAGCCTTCGTTTGCCCCTTTACCATAACAGTTCTCCCTAAAGCTGAATAAAGTAGTGTGAAAAATGAATGAAAAATAAATAAAACATGTCCGTGGATTGAAGTAGTCCTTTTTGTATATAATTTCTCGAATGCGTCTGTAGAAGGCGAGAGGGTTAATTTTCGTTTCCTGGTCTTAAGTGTTATATATACCTGTATCGCTTCCTGGCCTTTCACTCTTACATCACATTCATTTCCACCTCTTGCTCATCATCCCCACCAGCGCCGTCATTATCAGGCTTTTGATTTGCCCTTCCTGCCTACCCCGAGCAGCGAAATACCTACGATACTGACGCAATGCCTGCCACGCCCAGCCAAATTGTTACGTTTCACGCGGAACTCTTTAACTCTATTACAGTGCTTTGCTAATTGTGCTGCGTAGTTTGGAAGAATATTACCCTTTTTATGTGCTTGATGTGGAGCGGTTTTAAGGCTGTTGTATCCTTCAACTAATTGCGTTGCCTCAGCGCCGTTTGTGTAAAATCAGAGTAATTTTGCTTTTAAACTCATCTTGTAAAATGGCTAATTCCGACATAACTTTATAATAGTCTTTAAAAGTAGGCTAATTCAGTTAAATATTTGTTATTAGAATATTGTTTTTTCATCATATTCTTGTCATGCTGTTATTTTTATTTTCTGTCATGCTTAAACTGCCTTAACGCCTTTATTCAAACCGAACAATGAATATATATATATATATATATATATATATATATATATATATATATATATATATATATATATCATGGTACACAGTTTCAGTGACCCTTTATCACATTCTGCTGTAGGTAGTTCGTTAAGCGGCTCAGCGGAATGTCAGCCGTTATTCGTGGTAATTTGTGGATGTTGTGAACGTTTTTACTTGTTTACTTAATTATTCCTTTCTATGTTGCACGCTAAATTGGGGAAGTAATATAATTGTTTAATTTTTATTTACGGTTTAGCATTTGTGACCTTTTTGTTTATACAATTTTGCTTGTTTGTTTACGTAGGTGGGATTTTTTTTTTTTTCATTGGTGCGGTAATTGCAATTTGATTAATCCATTAGCTCCCAGGGTTCCTGTGTGAGGGGTTGTGCCGGCAGGGTACAGCATACTGCCCACCGCCAATCGGCTTATAGTAGCCAAGCTCATAGGTCCCAACCCCGGGGTTCCCTTCTTTATTAATTTGAAAATGCCCAGTTCCCTCCTATTCTGAGGACACTTGTGCAACTTTTTTTTTTTTGCAGGGGGGGGGGAGGAAGTGTTCTTTTCACTTATTTAATGATAATTCCAGGTGATTTTATATTTACCATAAATGTTTCACGTGTTAGAGTAGCTTTATTTATTTATTTATTTATTTTTTTAATGCTTAATTTGCTGTAGATTGTAACTTCCTCATCGAAGTGAATGTATCAGTGTCTCTCTATCCATCTGTCTGTGTCTGTCTGTCTGTTTATCAATCAGTTAATGTATACATATATACCGGTACATACATACATACATATTCAAATACAGTACATATATATTGAATGTAAAAGGTTAGGATCTGTATATTTCAGGCCGTACTGAAATCCTTATTCATTATATACAGAGTAAAAATGAATATTTATTACAGTGACTGAGCATAACACCTTTGATATATTTTCTCATAGGAGATAGGCCTATGCACATTGTGATACGTTATATTATATATGTTTTAAATAACAGTCATGTTTATGCAACTTTTCCATAATTTGCCTGTATATTTTATCCCGTAGGAGTGCATTTATTTTCTGTGACGTTTGCAGATAACGTTTCTATTTATGTAGTATGTACTTGTTACTTAATTACCCACGCTGTTTGTAGTGAGAATCTTGACGATAATGGTGATTTAATTGAGTCATTATTGTACTAAGCATAAGGGTTGTTAGAGGTATTTCGTAGGTAGCGATTTGGACTTTGCTTAATCGTTCATGAATCCCTTCTGTGCATTTTTTTTATTTCTGGACTTCCTCCACACCCAGACGCTTTCCTTCAACTTAAGAAATTGTCTCTCGAAAAGAAAGGCTTAGACAGTTGACATTAAGCCCGCCACAACGATAACTTTTCATTCCACCTGCTGACAGACTGGCGGTATTTTATTCAGCTTAACAAAAATCCTGATCTGAAAGTTTTTGAGGCAACCCGATGGCATTTTTTCTTTGTACTACCATTTTTTTTTTTTTTCGCTTGCCCCAAAAGATTTAATGCTGTGTATAGCCAGGAAACATAAAACTGCTTCGTTATTTTGTATCTGACAGGTGTCCTCTAAGATGGAGTGTCGCCGGCGGGAATAATGTTAACCCTATGATTTATTGATTTATTTTTGTAACCTACAGATGGTTTTATTGTTTAGAAGCGATTTTTCCAGCTCAAGGGGTTAGAGACAGCCTCCATTAAACCCTTCATTCCGATGACGTATTTTGCAGTTGATTCTTGCTATTTCCTAACGATTTTAATGTGCAGTCGCGTTCATGATTCACGATACACATGTCGTGTTGTCTACTATTGTGTCCACCGTTGGTAGGATGTTGAACTGTTTCACTCCCTACCTGGTCAAATTATGTTCAGTATATCAGGCAGTAAACGCAAAAGTTCCATATTCCCAAAGCAGTGAGCACTACAATAGACAAGACGCCCACATGTGTATCGGGAGTCATGAACGCGACTGTAAATATCGTAGAAGAATCCCCTGGTGGCGTCGGGGTCGTAAAGACTATAACCCCTCCAGTTCTTAAAATCTCTACTAAGCAGAATAAAATCTTCTGGAGGTAGCAAGAACGATATCAAAACTACGTCACTGGACTCAGGGGGTTAATCACTTAAGTGCGAGAGAACCGTTCCAAGATGAATAAAATCGTCTGAAAGTAGCAAGAATAAGCCAGAAAATGCGTCGCCGGCTTGAAGAGGATAAAAGACAGCGAGCTGGAGGGGTTATGGAGGTTTGTTACACTCCCCTTCATTAAGAGAGGTTTTCCACAAGTTGAATAACATCGTCTGACATGAATAGGAAGGAAATATATAAAAGCTCGTCATCGCAGTGAAGGGCTCAAGTTGCATTGTTATTTTACAGTGAGTATGTTTTCACTGTAGTAATTTAGCGTATATGTATTTCGTTTTCATTTAGCGTTCCATCAGTTATTTTAGACTGGACACAAGTTATATATTATGGCTGCATTTTATATGTTTATATATATATATTTTTAGTTGTGTTAGTTTTGGTTTTATTTTTGTCCGTTTCGCAATAGTCATTCCGCGTGGCTGATAATACCGCTTTTTATGTAGGCTACACACGAGTGCTTCTGGGAGTTTTCGTTTTTGTGACATTTGACCTGATCTTGACCTCTGTGACCTGACGCACGCTTCCCCACACGTCGCGCGCGCGCGCACACACACACACACACACACACACACACACACACACACACACACACACACACACACACACACACACACACACACACACACACACACACACACACCGTGAGCTACACCTGTTTATGGACTTGCGTAATCTCCCATGTTATGTGACAACCTGACCTTGACCTTTGTGCTTCTGCAGATGCCACGTGCTGGAGGCTTTTTACATGTTTATGGTGTTTATTAATTGTATTTCCTGCTTCTGTTTATTTATGTATTTATGTTTTCGTTTCATATTATTATTACTCTCTGTATTTCCACTCCCCATTTAATACTCATCTCCGTGCAGTATTCCTCAATATACTTGGCCCTACCCTCCGGTCCTTAAGCCCTGTTCTTCGATTCTCTTTTCTTGACAGCGGTTCTCAACTTTTGCACCCCCCCCCTTCACTTATCACCATAATTGTGAGCTGTAAAAGATGATGCTAAGCAAGGACCGTCAGTATTATTACAGCTGGAAAAAAAAACCTGGTGTCGTCATCCCCTATTTCACTGCCTCATCCTTCCCTGTTTGCTAGTCCATTTTCTTCTCTTTTACCCTCCCCTTCCTCTCCCCTTTATGTCCCCCTCTTCTCTACCACTTTTTTCTCCATTTTCCTTCTTCCCCAGTCTTCTTCTTCCTCCCTTTTCCCATCCCCCATTCCCTCTTCTCCTCTAACTCCTTTCCACCCTTCATCCCCTCTTGCGTCCACCCCTTCCTTCCATCTTTCCATAACTACCTTCATGTTCTTTCATACTTTCCCGTACTCCCCTCTTTTCTTCCATTTTCTACCTCCTGTGTTCGTATTTTAACTCTCCCTTCGTTTTATACTTTCTTCCTTGCCCCTGCTCTTTCATGTGCCTCTTCTCGCCACCCCCTCCGTACCTCCTCTTGTACTTCTGTTATAACTTTTGTCCCCTCACCTCCCCCTTTGTCTTTACCTCCTGTACCGTATGCTTTCTTTTAGCCCTTTCCCCTTCCATGTTTCTTTACACGCACTGTACCCCAAGTCTTACTCTTATCCTCCCCCCCCCTCCACGTTCTCTCTCTCTCTCTCTCTCTCTCTCTCGTGGTGGCTGCCTCTGCGCTGATTCCTACCCTATTCCCCCTTGCTCTTTTTTTTTTTTTTAATACCTCCGTAGCCCAGTTCTTTATTGTACGAGCCCACCCCTCTCAAACTTTTATTTTTCTTCCTTTTACCTCCTGCATGTTTCCCTCTCCCTGCCTATAGTATTTAGGCTATACGCAAATTCCTTCTCTCCGTTTTTCTTCCTCCTGCCCTTTTTCTTCTTCCTCCCCCTCTTCCTTCCTCCTCCCCCTCTTCCTTCCTCCTCCCCTTCTTCCTTCCTTCTCCCGTCTTCCTTTCGTATCCCCTCTTCCTTTCTTTTCCCTTCCTCTTTCCTTCTTCCCACTTCCATCCTTCCCTCTTTCATCCTCCTCTTCACTATTCCTTTTCCCTCCTTGCTTCGTCCGCCCACCTGTCTTCATCCTTCTCCCTCTTTCTTTCTTCCTCCTCATCCTAACCTCTTTCCATATCCCAATTCAGACTCATAATCCCCTCTCCCTTTCCTCTCTTCCCTTTTCTGCCTCCCCCAGTATCCCTGTTTCTCGCTTCTTTCCCCTTTCACTTTTCCCCTCCTTCCCTCATCCATACTTCTGTTCTAATTTGTATCTCCTTTCCCCACGTACTCTTTTGTGCATCCTCCAGTGTTCCTATTCTAACTCATCCCGTGCCTCCTTTCCCTCATCTTCTCTACCTAACCCTTTATCTGTTGTTCCCACCCCCCACCTTCACCCCTCCACTTTTCTACTACCTGCATATCCCTGCTGACCCCCTCCTTTCCTCCCCCTCCCTCCCCACCCCATTTCATCCCCGTTCTTTTCAGCGAACATAAAAGAGTGCAGGTAAATGAATTGCTGTGCCGTGTCTCAATAGATGGAGTGGGGAGGGGGGGCCTTTTTGAGAACTGTACCCCCTCCCGCCTGGCCCCCTAACCCCCCCTCCTACTACCTACTGCTTTCTTCCTCCCGCCCCCTCCTGCCACCCTCTGCGTCCTTCCTACCAGCCCATCCTACCTTCCTTCCTCCCACCCCTCCTGCCTTCCACCCACCCCTCCTGCCTTCCTCCCTTCTTTAGCCCAAATAGGTATTGTCCTTCCTCCCTCCATCCCTCTCTTCCTTCCACCCCCTCTCCTTCCTCCCCCCCAAATGCGTATCTTTTCCTTCCCCCTCGTCTCTGCATTGCATTCTGGCATGGTCGTTTCCTCCTGCCTTTCATCTCTTTCCATGTCCTTCCAGTTTATTTGGTTGTCCCATTCCTTTGCTGGCATTCGTATACCTCCCTCCCCCAGTTTTCTTCTTTTCTTACATAACTTCCGTCCATCTCATTTTAGTTCTTCCTTTTCATTCCGGTTTCTTATTCAGTCATCTCCATCTCATTTCTTCCCTATCCTACTTATCCTGTCTTCTAGCCTACCTTCCTTTTCCCTTTTTTTTTATCACTTAGTCTTAGTTGCCTATTCTCTTTTCGTTCTCCCCCTTCCCGTCTTCATTGTAACTTCTTTCTCCCCCTTTTTATCTCTTATCATCTCATGCCAGATCCCTTATTCCTCTGTATTCCTCTTCCCTTGATTCCAGCTTTCATACCTCGCCAGTTTTATTATGTCTTACCACCATCCCTCCATCTCTCACTGTTTATCGTCATCTCCTTCCCGGTTTCTTATTCTTTGCTCATTCTTCCTCATCTTTCCTTATCATCCCCGTATCCTCTGCTTTACCTACTCTTCTCGTCTTCCATCCCTCTCTTCTTTTATCTCTTTTCATGCCTTTCTCAGTTTCTTATACTCATTTTGTTCTTCCTTCCCCCATCATTCGAGCTTCTTTCTCATTTTAGATTATCTTCCCGTTTCATTTCCTTCTCCCTCCCTTCATCTCTTTTCGGCTCTTTCCTGTTTCTTGTTCCCTCGTCTTTCATGTCATCCCCCTTCAATCATTCTAACCCGCCCCCACCTCTGTTTTATTCTGCCCTCTCGTCTTCCAGCCTTTCCCGCTTTTTAATATCTACTCATCTGTTTTCCAGTTTCTTGTCTTCTTTCTTCGTCCTCACCTTCTCGTTCCTTCTTATTCCTTTCCTCATTTCATCCTGTCTTCTCATCTTCCATCCCTTCCTTCCCCTCCTTTTATGAATTTTAGGCATATTTCACAACTTCTCTTTAATACCTACACTGCCCTCATTCTCTTCCTCCTCTTTCATTCAAACTTCCTGACGAAACATCCACTCCTCTTTTCCATCCTACTTCACTCATCTCTTCTTTCATTTTACATTCCCTCCCAGTTTCCTATCCTTGTGCTTCCCCAGTCTTAACGCTTTCCCCCCTTTTCCCTCTTCTTCATCTCTTCATCTGTCTATTCCTTTCTCCTTCCTGAGTCCATCCCTCATCCCTTCTTCCTTCCTTTCCCTCATCCCTCCTTCCTTCCCATCCCTCTTGGCCTCTTCACTCCCTCGCATCTTCTCTCTTCCATATCCTCCATTCTTCCGTCTTTTCTCATCCCTTTTCCTCTCTGTCTCCCATCGTTCCTCTCTCCCTTCTCCCTTCCAACCCATTTCCATCACTTTCCCTTCACCCTCTCCCTACATCCCTCCTCCCTTTCTCTCGTATTCCTTTTCTCTTCTTACCCCTCCTCTTCCCCTCTCCCTCCTACCCCCTCTATCCTCCTCCACCCCCTTTATTCACAGTCTCCCCCCCTCTCTTTTATCGCTCATTTTCCCTTTACTTCCTTTTTATTTCTGTCCTTTCATGCATTCCACTGAGCCTCCCCCCCTTCCCTTAGCCCCTCCCTCCCCGCCGCTATCCTTTGATCTCTCTCTCTCTCTCTCTTTCTCTCTCTCGTGTGTGTGTGTGTGTGTGTTTGTCTGTGCCTACTGTCTATCTCCGTTTAACTATCAAATGGGAGTGTTGCAGCAGCGCAGTCAACAAAGAAATACATTCAATCATTAAGGTGTACAAGAGCAACCACAAAAAAATAATGAATGTGAGAAAAGCCACAGTACTTAAAAACAAAAAAAAACAAAAAAACAAAAAAAAGTGATAAAAACAAAGGCATCGGGCGTGCTGAACAACGAAGTGGAATAAGATGTAAAAACAAGCAAAGGTTTGTTCAGATTAAGAGACGGGAAAAAAAAGGACTAGAAACAATATAATTATCCGTTTAGACTGAATTTCCTGCGTGCTGGATTTTGCCGGCATGGTGCCTAGCGTACCACCCTTCGTTACCAGCTCGTAGTCGTAAAGCTCATAGGTCCGAACGTGGTCCTCCCTGTCCATCATCATTATTATCATTATCATCTTCATTCCTTATCATCATCATCGTCGTGTGATTAGCAAAAAGCAGTTTAATATGACATTAAGAACAACAGTAAGCCTCGTCTCAACAGCAGTCGTTAGGACAGCCAACAGCAATCAGTGTGCAGCAAGTGGCTGTTGTAGATGGCAGAGCAGTAGCATATATATATATATATATATATATATATATATATATATACCGGTATATGTATATATATATATATATATATATATATATATCCATCATCCAATCCCACGCCGCCCCACGAGGAGCGCAGGAGCCCGGGCCAGGCAGCTGGTCCCGACATTTAAGATGAGTGACCAGCCTCACTCATCCCTGAGTGGTATTACATGACCAGTCAACCCCAACCACCCCTTGGATATAAACCTTCACCGGCTCAATCCGACTGGAGTGCATAATTACCTACTAAACCACCAGGCGCCAAAATTTGGTTATATGGTTACCACCCAGCGTAGTAAATGGTTTCCTGGTGTTCAGGAAACCATTTGGCTTGTCACTCAGTGTAGAGTCACCCACAAGCAGAAGGAAGAGGAAAGGATGAAGGAAAGAAAGACAGAAGAGGGAGTGTAAAGTCACCCGTAGGCAGAAGGACAAGGAAAGAATGACGGAAAGAAAGACAGAAGAGGATGGAAGGAAAGAAGAATGGAGGAGAGGAAAGGGCAGACACCCAACAGCAGCACTACATCGAGTGAGTGGATGGTGAGCGCCCCCACCCACCACTATATATATATATATATATATATATATATATATATATATTTATATATATATATATATATATATATATATATATATATATACATATATATATATATACACTGTATATAGCAACAATAGCAACAGCAAGACAGAAAAAGCAAGACAAAACAACAGGGTTATAACAGCACCACCAGCAAAACAACAGAAACAGTAACAACACAGGAAGGAACACCAAGATAACAACAAACAAAGCAAGAAGCACGGTAACGGTTATGTCGAATGAGGTGGTCTGTGGGTTCCGACTGACTAGCACCTTCCATGTAGTCCCTCCCCCCTCCTGTGTTGCCCCTCTCCCCCCTGTGTTGCCCCTCTCCCCCCCTGTGTTGCCCCTCCCCCTCCTATATAACCCTTCCTCCCTCTCGCCGCTGGACACTCCCTCAGCATTACTCCTTTCAGTTTTTATTCCATGTTTCTTTTGTCTTCCTGTACTTCCTGCTTTTTCCCCATTCATTCCCCCCCCCTCTCGTTTTCCCCCTAGTGTCGGTACTCTCTCTCTCTCTCTCTCTCTCTATTTTTTTCTCTCTCTCTCTCTCTCTCTCTCTCTCTCTCTCTCTCTCTCTCTCTCTCTCTCTCTCTCCTATTATTTTATTTAATTCACATGTCCATCAACATCACTCCCTTTTTCACGTCTCTCTGCCTCCCCTCCCCTTCCTCTCCTACCCCCTTTCCTCCATTTATTCCCTCTCCTCTCTTCATCATTCTCGTGTTTTTCCCATTTCCCTCTTTCTTCCTCTCTTTTCTCCCCTCCCCTCACCGCTTCCTCTTTCCTCATCGATCTTCCTTTCTCTCTCCATCCATCTCTTTCTTCTCTGATCTTCCCCTTCGTCTCCTCTCCCTTCCCCGCTCCACCCATTTTCTCCTCTCTTTCCTTCATCACTCCCCTTTCCACCCATTTCTTTCCCCCTCACTTTTTTTTTCTCTCCTATCACCATCACCCTCTTCTCCCCCACCCCTTCCCTCTCTCTTCCTCTCGTCTTCGCTCTCCCTCCTTCCTCCTCACTCCCATCCACTTCCGCATTCCTGTTTCCTCTTCTTCCTGTCTCCTTTTTTTTTTCTTTTTCATTTTTCCTCCCCCTCCTTTCTCTTTCCTCCTCTTTTCCATCTTCTCTCCACTTAGATTCTTCATTTCTACATCCCCTCCTCTTCGCGATTTGCTCATCTTTCTCCATTTTTTTTTTTTTTTTCAGTTAATTTTCTCCATTCCATCCCGTTCCTCTCCTTTCAGCTTACACACTTACGCCTGGTAATCATTTCTTCCTCTTCCTTTCTTTTCCGTTTGTGCTCATCTTTCCCCCCATTCTTCTTATCATCCTTTTCTTCTCTGTCGGCTGCATCACTTCATACTCCCATCTTCTTGTCCCTTTCTTCCCCCTCTTCCTCCCTTCTCCTTACAGCAACTTCCACATCGCAAGTAGTTTTCTCATTTTCTCTCTCCGTATTTTATTGCCTTCCTCTCTAACCACTGTAAGTTCATTCCCTTTTCCCGCTTCTCTCACAGGCCTCTTTTTTCAGTTCCATCACATTTTTCTCTGCTTTACTGTATTCTTCTTCCTATTCTTTACCCTCCTCCATTTTCCGTTATTTTATCGGTCCTTACTCTTCCCCTTTTCTCGTACACTTGCCTCCGAGGTATTTTTCTCCTTTCTCTATCCTCTTTATTTCTCATTCTCTCCTCCCCTCTTTCATTCTGTCTCGTTTTCTCGTCATTCCAATATAACCCTTCACCCATCCCTCCTTTTCATTTTATTCTACCAGTTCTTCATAATTGTCCTTTTCCCTCCATCTCATTATCCTCTCCCCTCCTTGCGCACAGTATCCCATTTCACCATTTCCTCCATCTTCCTGCGCGCGCGCACGCACGCACACACACACACACACACACACACACACACACACACACACACACACACACACACACACACACACACACACACACACACACACCTCACACCATTTATTTTTTCCCATACACCGTTTTCACTCCCTTTCCCACTGGCACTGTTCCTCCTCCTCCTCCTTGTACAGTAGGTTCTCCCCCCTCTGTAATATGTCTGGATCGAAACTTGACTCATTAATCACAGTGGGTGGGGGGAACTGAGCCCCTGTCCCGCTGCATGACACTCTGCATCGTAACCAGTTGAGCCAACAAGCGTACTGTACTCCTACTAGGCTATGGCGGCTTTTGTACACTCCATTACATCTCACCTGTAGTATTTTATTTAGTTTCTTTATTATCCGTACAGTACAAGGTCCATCCCTACCCCTTCTGTTTTATCCAGTCTGTCACCTCACTAGGCTATACGCCTCTCACTGTTTACGTTTTTCCACTCTCCCCTCCCCCTCCCTTCCTCAGCACTCATTTCTCCCCTCATTCCCACTTTTTTCCCTCCTTCTCCACCCCTCTACCTTCTTCCTGTGTCATTACTCGTTCTCCATCATTTTCACGCGTCTGTTGCCACACACTCCACCTCCACCACTCTCCCCTTCACCACACGCTTTTCTCCTTCCCCATATATTTTCCTCCTCTACCCGCGCCCTCCCTCTTCCTTCTCATCTCTTCCTCACATGCTCTTTATCAGTACAATTTTAAACATCCATCTCTCCGTCTACATACCCTACCCTCCCTTCTCTCCCTTCCTCCCCACATCCACTTCCCACTCACCTGTGTTCCTTCCTTCTTCCTTCTTTTCTTTTCCCTTCACACTCTTCCCTCTCACTCGCACCCATCCACTCCCTCCGTCACTCCATCCTTACCCTTACTGCAGTGGTTTCCAACCTTTTCTAATTCTCGCCCCCTCCCCCCCCCCACACACACACTGAATGACACGTTCCCTGCGCCCTCCTTCCTCAAATACCCTATTTTACTGGCATAGATGGCATATGTCAATAAATATAATAGATTCTTAAGTTTTGAAATTGTTTGTATATTCAGATAACTGGATTTCTTATTCATATCTGAAACATTTTCTCCATATTCAGAAATTACTGAATGCCATCATAATTCATAGTTTTCAAAATTACCTTCTTTATCAAGCCTTTGCGCCCCCCAGGCAGCCCTTCGTGCCCCTTAGGGGGGTACGCCCCACAGGTTGGAAACCACTGCCTTTCTGTCACCCCATCCATTCCCTCCCTGCCACCCCATCCTCTCTCTCTCTCCACATTCCTTCCCTATCCTCACACTTCCCTTCTCTTACAGTTTTCCTCCTCCTTACCCTCCCCTCCCCTCTTCTCACATCCCCTCTCATCCCCACACTCCCACTCCCTGCCCACATTTCCCCTCGCTGACCACTCTTTTCTCTCCCCTCTCCTCTCCGAACACTTCCTCCCACCACACACTTCCCCACCCTCGCCATTCACCCCCAGCCTGTCCACTCTGTCCCCCTTCCCCCTTCCCCTGCCAGCGACATGGGACTAACAGGATATCCGTATATTGATCTGGTGTGTATCGGACGTCCGGGACACGTCCTGTCACCACCACTCCCCCTCCCCCACCCCACCACTCACCCTCCCCCACCCCACCACCCCCTCCACACCACTACCTGACTACCATTATATCCCACTGCCTCCCACATCCCACTGCTGTCTGGTGCCACCTCTACCACTCGCTCTATCCCCTACCCTCCTACAGCCCACCACCCTACTGCCACTACACCTCAGTGCCTCCCATATCCCACTACCGTCCCATATCCCGCTGCCTCCCACATCTCACAACCGTCTAGTCACCACCACGACGCAGTCCCTACCAATCCCCCCACATCCCATTACGCGTCTGCCCTACCATTTTCCAAATCTACCACCGCCATCGCTGTCAGTGCCTTAACTGCTGCTATTACTACTACCACCACTACAGACACTGCTAGGCCTACTTGTTCAACGAAGCATGACATCTACTTCCAGGGAAAGTCATCCTCTCTCTCTCTCTCTCTCTCTATCTCTCCCGTGTACTCGGTGTAATTAACAAAAAATCGAAATATTTCTGTTCCCACTCAGCAACAGTTGCTCTTCCCGCGCTACACCACCCTTCCTTAATATTCACTCCTACTTAATCTTCACTCAAAGTAATACCGTTGTGGTTAAATAACATACCATGTCTTGTATAATAACTTCATTTATCTGCGAAATCATTACCGGTACCGGGACTGTCATTTACCTAGGCCTAGGCTACTGGATCCCATCACTCAGCACTTGACGATACTACCACCATCACCTCCACAGTGTCACCAAAGCTGCTACCACATGTGTCGGTATACCTCGTTACAGTCACTGCTGCCATACTGAACCATTCACAACTGAGAACTAGGTTCTCGATGGCTTACAAGGCTACATTCTACCCTTCCCATCCTCAGCGATTGATTGTTCTCATTAACGACACCATTTATCATTTTACACTGCCATTCACTTAGCCACCACATATATCACAACCAGCTGTGTACAACCGTAAAGGGCAACATTCATTAACACAACTACTACGGTAGCAAGACCAATGGGCGACCACTATCACAGCCATAATGTCTGTGTATATTATTATGTAAATCAACACCACTGCAGCGAATAACCATACCAAGTCTACCACCGCTACTATAACTACAATCTTCCACCACTCACAGCATTAATACATTCATCACAGTCACCACAGACCCCCACTACTACATCCACCACTTTCACCACCACCACAACCACCATCCCCACCGTAACAACAACAACCCCTCCACTGCCACAAATATTTCTGTCCATAACCACCACCACCTCACCTAGCACCGACACCTCCACCACCACCACCACCACAATCTCACCTAGCACCTCCACCTCCACCGCCATATTTAAAAGCCACGAGAACATTAAATCCCCTCATTAAAAGGCCTCCACCCCAACACACAACAGCCTATTCACGCTCACTTAAACTTTTTGGCGATGAATTACACACAACACTTAAATCCACTTAGCCCCGTGTTGACAGCATTCATTACTCGTGTTAATTGTATTCGGCTCCTAATGAAGCTAATGGTGTTGGGGTAAATAAGGGAGCTGTTCATTCATTGGTTAGTTGATTTGACAGGTTATTTGGTTGGCAATGTTGGTCAGTTGGTTGGTTGGTTGGGTTAGCTGATTGGTTGGTTTAAGTAGAGTGGTAGTATTGAATGGGTGGTGTGTTGGAATAGCTTCGTATGTTTGTATAAGAATTCGTTAGTTGGTTTGTTTGGTTGGTATATTGGTTGTATGGTTGGTTGGTACCGGTATATTTGTAAGTAGACTCGTGGGTTGGTACGGTATGTGGGGTCGGTAATTGGTTGGTTGGTAAGTAGGGTGTTTGGCTGGTAGGTCGTAGATGGGTTGGTGTAGGTAGTATGTTGGTGTGAAGGACGGAAGGCATATACAGAAGTTAGCAGGAAGGAACGAAGTAAGAAGGGTAGGTTATAGCTCGTTCATCTTCAACTGGTCCATATTTTCGAGCATTTTCAGCCCAGTTCGCGTAACTCGTTGACAGGAAAAGACAAAGCTACGGCACTGAATCCTATCCATAACACGTCTTTGTGACTAGCATAATATTCTAGTGTATGTCAGACTGTTCATACAACTTGGCACTGAAGATGGAGATATGGCAGTTTTAGGTCAAGTTACAGGAGGATAATATGTATTGTAGGTAGGTAAGTTAATAAGAACTCGACAGCGAAATATATTTCTGTAATATCAATACGTTACACACGTTTAATATACCACCTAAGACTTTAAGAAGACATAGACTGAATTTTACGACCTCCGATTCTCGGAGGAAATGGAGGGAAACCAAACTGTTAATCTCTTGAGTACGATTACGTCTTCAAGAAGTGGTAATCTTGATACCACCGTGCGGGTTTATTTAGTTTAACTCCAAAACGGTTACTTTTATTATTACGGTATTATTATTATTATTATTATTATTATTACCTCCGCCAACAAAGTTGGAGGAGGTTATGTATTCACCTATGTTTGTCTGTTCACGCGGTATCTCCAAAAGTTTTCAATGAATTTCAATGAAATTTTGTGGAAGGGTGGGCCATGGGGCAAGAAAGAATTGATTAATTGGGGCGGATCCGGATCCTATGTATCCCTCTCAGTCTCCGAAAGTTCTCCCTGAATTTCAATAAAATTGTGTGGAAGAGTGGGCCATGGGTCAAGGAACAATTGATTATGGTAAATTTCAGGGCGGATGCGGACCCTATGTATGCCACACAATATCTCCACGGATCCGGATTCTTTTTAATGGCATTGGCGGAGGTATGCACTGTCTTAGTGCTTTCTAGTTATTACCTTATTATATTACTGCTAGTACTACTACTATTGCTACCACCACCATCACTACTACCGTACCACTACTACTACTACTGCTATTATTATTATTATTATTATTATTATTATTATTACCTCCGCCAAGGAGGTTATGTTTTCACCCCTGTCCGTTTGTTTGTTTGTTTGTTGATTGGTTAGTTTGTGAGTAAGATTACACAAAAACTGCTGGTAGGATTTCCACGAAGCTTGGTAGGAGAATGGGCCTTGGCCCAGAATAGACTCCGTTAAATTTTGGTGCGGATCCGGAGAAAGGTGCGGATCCAGGATTTTTTTTTTTTTTCCCACTGTCTTTAACATTGCGAGGTAGGGTGTTTTTCGACATTTTCGTAAGTTTTTCAGTGAATATTGCATGGATGTTAATGGCGGAGGTATGGGCTCTGCCGAGTGCCATTCTAGTTATTATTATTATTACCTCCGCTAACGAAGCTGGATGAGCTTATGTATTCACCTGTGTTTGCTTGTTTGTACACACGATATCTCCAAAAGTTCTCGATGACTTTCAATTTATTATTCGATTTAATTATTTGTCTATTATTATTATTATTATTATTATTATTATTATTATTATTATTATTACTATTACGATATTTTATTATTATTATTATTACTACTATTATTAATATTTTTATTATTATTATTATTGTTATTATTATTATGGCTACCTGTGGACGCTTTTGTTTAGCTCCCGTTGGGCATTTGTGAATGAACAGAGTAATTAAAATTCTGCCAACCCTTCACGACGAGGACGCCTGATTATTTTATTCCTGCTACCTCCAGACGATTATATTCAACCTAAAGAAACCCCTGTTACCCTGTTCAAGAAATTAATGAAGGCTGTATCTAACCCATCAACTTCCAAATAAAATCTCAGGTGAATAAGATCGCCTGGGGATGGAAATAATTTAAAAAAAAAAGTGAAAATGTTAAATACTGTCTTTTAAGATAGGCTACTTGTAAATGAAAATGATGTCCCCGCATTTATATTTCATTAGTGAGGCTTTTACCGGTATCTTAATTATAACTCTCTGTCTATCTGTCTGTCTGTCTGTCTGTCTGTCTGTCTGTCTCTCTCTCTCTCTCTCTCTCTCTCTCTCTCTCTCTCTCTCTCTCTCTCTCTCTCTCTCTCTCTCTCTCTCTCTGCCCTTCCCATCAGTTTTACTACATCTTCCTCAACACTATAAATTTTTTTGCTCGTTGTCCAGAATTTAATATGAGCTAGTTACTTAAGATCCAGCATCCCAGTCAGAGAAATAGGGAAGCTTTATAACCCTGTGGCCATGTACGGATTATCTGCTGAACACAAAATCGTCTTGTGTGAGAAAAAAATGCTGAAGTTGAACCATCACAGTGAAGTGGTTAATTTATGGTTTATACTGCTTCTGTACCCACTGACACACACACACACACACACACACACACACACACACACACACACACACACACACACACACACACACACACACACACACACACACACACACACACACACACACACGTACATCCATACATACTGTACATATATACACATACATACATACATACTACACACACACACACTACACACACACACACACACACACACACACACACACACACACACACACACACACACACACACACACACACACACACACACACACAAATGTACATACATACGTACACATACATATACATGCATTCATACATGCATACATACACACGCACACAAATGTACTGTACACACACACACACACACACACACACACACACACACACACACACACACACACACACACAATTATTCCATTCAGCCAGAGGACGCTGTTTTATGCCTTATCATTGTAGCTACTTTCAGACGATTTTATTTAGCGTCAGAGACAGAGTATACGAACTGGGCGGGTTAGCTTTGTTCGGCATTTAACCCCTCTGGTAATACAGGTTCCTCCCAGATTGAATGAAATCGTCAGGTGATCGTTTGATTAAAATGAGAAGCTGGAGATCGTACTGAAGGGGTTAATGTAATGAGAGAGGAAAATTATGAAGCATCACAGCGGCATTTCGAGTTTAGAGATATGTACGCCTGACTAAAATCGTTTAAATCTACCGCGCAGCTGTTTTTAATTGACTGCTGTGAAATAAAAAGCAGTTTGATTTTTCCCAGCATCTAACAACGTAAAGTGATATTTGTACAGTGCAGTATAATATTTGCCTCTAGCAGCGAGCTTTCATTCTTACCGACACAGGTCATTCTAATGTACTGGTATTGCACTTTAATAACTAGCCACAGCACTTCACTGTTTAGCTACACAGTACACGTGCACGATTACATTAACCAAGGCAGATCCGCGAAGGATAGATCGATGAATCTGAATATCTAGGAATGTATTGTCATATTTATATACGGTACTGTTATGCAGTACAGTATAACTCATTACAGTCTCTCCTCAGCTAAATACAGTCCTATGGTGTTAGAATATAAAACAATAATGCCCTCGGCGTGAATGCGTTAGTATTTCTGCGGTAATTATTTTGTACTTCATGAATATGCATTAATCATTACCAACCGTACACCTTAATGTTTACTGCACTTCTGTATATATGTAGGCAGTACACTTTAATATTCACACAGTTATAACAATAGCTATAGCTACTGGTAACATTTACTTCAGCACCAGTGACTTACCTATGTGCACTTTAAGATTTATTAGAACTTTGATATATACTAGAGTAGTGACATTAATTATTTACATGGGCACTATGAGCACTTACACAATATACGATTACGTTAATATATATTAAGTGAATCAGTGCACTTGAATTTTTACGTACGCGATGCAATTTATTACGGTATATATCCTATACTTTATGTATGGCAGGCAATATCTTTTAATATGTACCTATTGAACACACTTTAATTTTGCGGATGCATTGTGCTCACAGTAGGCACGGTACTTACAAGGCAGTAGTGAACATTTTTGTGCCCATGCAAAATAAGTAAATTACATATACACTGCATTTAAACTTTATTATTTCCAAAACAACGGACTTCAATATTTCCGATTTTTCCGTCAGCCGTGGACTTTCATATTCAACACAACACAGTTCAACATTTACCTTACCTCCATTGCATTACCCAAGCCAGTCCTGTGTATAATTGAATAATGCATTGGCCTCCACTGTTGCTGGGGACCCAAGGCTGAATTATTGTAGAAATTGTAATGAAATAGATAGACAGATAGATTTTAATTAAGAGGACTCATGTAGGCAATCACGGTGACTTTACTTATGATCTTTGGCGCAGGCTGGGAGTTCAGGATTTGCCCCTCCTTAATTGGATTTTCACCTTTAAGAGATAATTACGAGAAGGATAAAGGTGACCGATTGCTTAAAAGTGACCGGAGGAGTGCATAGCGTGTGATGAGTTGTCTGGGAGGCATATCTGATGTTAGAAATGTCATTATCATCATCATCATCATCATACCTTTTTTCCCACCAAGGGATGGTGTGAAGTACGATCTAAAAAACAAGGAAAGAGAAAGCAGGGACTTGTGAGGACTACCAGCGGCACACTCAGTGAAATGAACCAGGCAATACATTTACATATTATTCAAGCCCCCGGTCCCGACTCCACGTAATATCTCAACCGTCTGCACATATGTGTTTTCATATTTTTCGTAGAGTTTCGCTGCATATGCACCGGTCATCATGTTAAAGAAGCATTACCAGACCCTTGGCATGTACTAGCTACTCCATTCTTACTTCATCCAGCCAGCTTTCTCCTCTGTCGGTTCCTTGGCCTCATCATCTCCCATACCTTGCCCACCCATGCAGTCATTCACCATTTCCATCGATCATTCTTCCATCGCTCAGTAGGTAGCGGGAATTAATTGAAATAGGTGTTAGTGTATTGGAAGGATTAATGACTTCCCCAGGAGAGATAGTTTCGTAAGTTATATAGCATTGTTTAGTGTTTGCAAGCATGACTTTAAGAGGATGCCATAGTAGTGAAGGGGATATTTCATTGCCTAGTGTCTTCCTTATGTATATACCTCACTGAACTCCCATCAACATCTGCTAACTTAAGCAAATCTCATCTAACTTCTACAAACTTCCCTTCATCTGTCTCTAACTTACCCTTTAACTTCCTCCCCATCCCCCATCCTCCCTTCACACCTCTCCCTTCCCCTCACTTCATAATATCCTTCCTCTCTTAATAGTCTTACCTTCCTCTTGATGTCCCATTTCCCTTCCTTTCCCTCCTTTAGTTCCTTCTCCATTCACCTCCCTTTACAGTTTACTTCTGCGACCCTTTATAGTCCCTTCCCCTTCCCTCATAGTTCCCTTTCTCCCTTTCTCCTTACTCCCACTTTCTCCTCTAATTGTCCCCCTTCCCATCTCGTTTAGTCAGTCTTTCCTCCCCTTAGTTTCTCCGCTTTTCCTCGTCTCCCTTCCCCACTCTCCGCAGTTTTCGTCACTTCTCCCCTCTCCCTTTCCGCTCCTCTAATTTTCCCCCTCCACTTCTGTTTCAGTCCCTTCTCCTTCATCTCAGTTTCCCCTCGTTTTCTCCTCCCCTCCATTCCCCTCTCCCCTCACAGCTTCCATCTCACCTTTCCCCTTCTCCCCTCACCCTCACTCTCAACCCCACGCTCTCCTTTACCCTCGCCCTTCCATTTACCCACACCCTCCCCTTTACCTACACCCTCCCCTTTCCCCTCACTCGGAACTTTCCCCTCACCTTCTCCTTTTCTCTCATTCTTCTCCTTTCCCCCTCACCCTTCCCTTTCCCCTCTCCCTCACCCTCCCCTATACCCAGTGAGCGGGGACTGTCTGGGACCTTAAAGTTGTCGTATGCAAATTAGCCTACTCATTATATGCTAAGATCCAGGATTGACGCGCCCCCTCTCACATTATAGCACTGGAGAGAGAGAGAGAGAGAGAGAGAGAGAGAGAGAGAGAGAGATTAGTAGAAAAGGCAGAGAAGGGGAGGGGGGAGGGAAGTAGGAGAATTACTAGGAAAGGTAGAAGAACTAGAGAGAAAATGGGGAGAGCAATGAGGAAGAGTATGAAGCAGGGAATGTGTAGAGAGAGGGGAGAGGTGGGGAGAAAGTTTAGGAGGTATTAGGGAAGGGGAGAAGTGATGGAGTGAGTAATAAGGATGATGAGAGATAAATGAGGAGATTCAGAAAGGGAAAGGGGAAGTGAATGAGGAAAAATGGGCGAAAAAAGTGCAGCTTATTGGGAAAGAGGAAGAGGAGTGAGATGTGTAGAAGAGAAAAAAAAGAGGGCAGGAGGGGATGAGAGCTGGTGTATACATTATGTCTTCTGATCATCGTCTGAGTGGCTTTGGAGATATCGTATTTCCTCCTCCTTAGCGATTTATTCCGGTTTTAACATTTCAGTATCCCCTTGTATGTTATTTATGCAAACTGTGGGCGTTGGAGCGATAGAGGTAACGTATATGCAAGAGAATGTCAAGTTGTAATGAGAGGTCAAGGTGTAGTAAGAGGTCAAGGTGTAATAAGATATTAAGATGTAATAAGAGGCCAAGGTGTAATTAGAGGTCAAGCCAAGGTGTAATAAGAGGTCAAGGTATAATAAGACATCAAGGTGTAATAAGAGGTCAGCGTGTAATAAGAAGTCAAGGTGTAGTAAGAGGTCAGGGTGTAATAAAAGATCAAGGTGTAGAGGCCAAAGTATAATATTAGGTCAAGGTGTAATAAGAGGTCAAGGTGTAATAAGAGATCACTGTTTAATAAGAGGTCCAAGGTGTAATAAGAGGTCAGGGTGTAAGAAGAGGACAGGATGTCAGGTCAGGGTGTAATAAGAGGTCAAGGTGTAATAAGAGGTGCTACAAAACCTCCATGCCACCTAGAATACGACTTTTCATCGTAAGTTATAACTACTCCATTTGTAATTCATAAGGTTAATTGTTCGGCACATTTAAAGTTATTAATGTATTTTTTTACATATATACGTATTTAGAAACGTGTTATCATTCGGTTTAATAATGTGTGTAATCAGACATTTTCTTCAATACTTTAACATACAGTATATAGTTAATGTTTAGAAACTGTATATATTAAGCAGTCCGTGTATGAACGTGTGTAGTCTGATTTTTAAAAATTTACTCGTATATGCCTAATTATGAGTGTGTTGGTAGTTTATTCCTTATATTGTATTTAACGTGTTTGGTGTGATTTTTCTTTTTTTCTTTTAATGTTTATCCTCAGTTCAAGTTGCGTGTGGAATTAATCAGTTGTGTAGTCTGTTTTTTTTTCTTCTTCTTTTTTAATACATATTTGTATAGGCTCTACGGGTGTGTATGTGTATCACTAATATGTGAGTGTATTAATGTGTGACCTTTTCCACAGGCGGGTCGGCGCTGGAAGGCGATGGTGTGATGAGGAATTCGCACGCTCAGCTGACACTGGTGAGTCCTGGGGGCCTTTCAGTGTGCCTTGGGTGTTGCATGTGTCCTGGGTGTAGCATGTGTCCTGGGTGTAGCATGTCTTGGGTATTGCAGATGTCATGGGGTCATCCTGTACTGTATCTTGATTATTGTACAGTATATGTCCTGGGGCCTGTGTTTTCTGAGTATTACATGTGTCCTGGGGCCCTAACCTGAGTACTGCATGTCCTGGTCATTACTTGTATCCTTCATATCATTATATTTATCCTTTATACATGTTCTGCTGCAGTCCTATATTGCTCTCCTTCAGTTTCTTTCATTGTTGTCTTGCACTTTCATTTCTTGTCCATCCTCCCTCATCATTGATCTTCACTGTCCTTCATTTTTATCCTTCGCTCTCCTGGCATGGATTGCACTCTTATTTCTCACCTTCATTCTACTCCATCATTTCCTTACCTGTTCTATTTCTTTCCGCTGTTTTTTTTTTTTTTTTTTTTTTTTTGCCCTGCACGCTTCTTTCCTGTCTTTCATTCTTACTGTCCCACACTCTCCTTTATTCCTTTATTAGACTCATTTTTATCCTGTATGTTCAGAACCCTCCTTAACATCCCCTCACTTCATTCCTCTTGCTTGTCCATTACTGTCTGTCATGACTTTCTTACATCCCCATCGTCTTCCCTCATTCGTTCTTTTTGCCTGTGCTCTCTTCTTGTACTCTCATGCACTTACCTTCATTCTTCTTAACAACTCTGCTGTCATTCACTCTCCCCATTACTGTTGTGCTCTCTCCTCCATACTTTTCTTTAACTTTTTTTTTCCCCCCCAAAAAAAAAAATTCATTTCACTGTCTTTTCTTGCCCTGCACTCTCCTTGTTTTCCAGACTTCCATTACTCTTCCCGTTTGTCCTTAACTCTTCGTTGCTTCACTGTTTTCACTCTATATGCTCCAGTCTTCTTACTTCCATCTTCACCCTCACTCCTACTACTACTTCCTCTCCACTTCCCGCCGCTCTTGTCTTCCCCTTCTTCCTCCTCTCTTTTACCTACCCTTTCTTCTCCTTCCCTCTTTCTTCATTTCTCCCTCTCTCTCCCTCCCTCCCTCCCCTTTTTTTCTTTTCCAATATCCTTCACTTTCTTGCCCTCCTCTCTTTCTCGCTTTCCTCTCTTCATCCGTCTCTTATTCCCTCCCCTCTCTCATAACTTTGATATTTTCGTTCTCTGCTTGATCAGTTTTCCCCCTTCTTTCTCCTCTTCTTCCTCTGTCTTCTTCCCTCGTTTCTTTCTCCCCTTGCGCTTTTCTATTCTTTCTTCTCTTCCTCCTTCCATCCCTTCCTTTTCTTTCTCCCCCCCCCCCGCCATCAACTTCGACACATTTTCTCTCTCTTACACCGTCTTGCCTTTTTTCTCTTCCTGTCTCCATCATCCTCTTTCTTCACTCTGCCACCTTTTCCTACGCTATCAACATTGACTACTTCTTTCTCTTTCTTCCTCTGCCATTAACATCGGCTTCATTTCTTTGTCTGTCATTTCTTCATACCCCATTCTACCTTCTCTCCCCTCTGTTTTCCTTTCCTCTTGCATATACTTTTTTTTCCCGCCTTCCTCCTCTTCCTGGTCCCCTTTCCCTCATTCCGTATCACGTTGTCCTTCCTTCCTTTCTATCTGTCACATTCTTCTGGCGTTCCTGTCTCTTTTTTTTCCCTCCTCTTACCGTACTCCCTCCCTCCACCCTTTCTTCCATTGTCCTTCATTCCTCTGTTTTGCCTTTTGATTCCTCAGTTTCACTCATGTTTTCTTCAGCTTCCACTCAACTTTCATTCGTACTCAGTCTTTGTTTCCTATACACAACCGCTATTCCATTACTCACTACCACCACCACCGCCACCTCTTACCCCCTTTCCTCCTTCCTCATAATCCCAACCTTACCTCCCTTTCCCCTTTTCTTCCCCTTCCTCTTTACCATCACTGCTCCTTTTTCCACCTCACCGTTCTCATCTCCTTTTCCTTCCTCATCCTCACCTCAGCCCCTCCTCACACCTTCACTTACCGGTATATCCTCCTGTTCTCACCGTCACCTTCGTCACCCTTCATATTACCCACTTTTCTTTTCTCATCTTCACGTCTGCTGTCATTACTGCCTTTATTGTAGGCTCTCCTCTCCCTGCTTCTTACCTCCCCTCTCTGCTTCTCCCCATTCCTCCCTGTTCCCCATCGTCACCTTCCTCACGCCTCCTTCCATCTCACCTCCCCACCATCACCCATCCTCACCCTTATTCTTTGTTTCATCTTCACATTTGGCCTCTTCTTCCTGTCCCCATTCCCATTTTCCTTACCTCCCTCCCCCCATCACCATCACCTCTCCTTGCCCATTCTCTTCGTCTCATCTTCACCCCAATCCTTCCCTCTCTCTTCCCACTTCCTCTCCCTTTCCCTCACTCTCTTTCTCTTTTCTCCCCTCTCCTCACCATCCGACACCTGTCCACCTCCATGGGTTCTCAGCTGCCCACTTTCACCTGTCCTGTCCTCCCCACTCGCTCCCCCCCCCCCTCTTTCTCTCCCTCTCATTTTATCTTCATTGTTGCACGTCGGCCCTGGACTTTTCAAGGTGAGTAAGTCCGTTCCCAGTTCACACTTATTTCCTGCATCGCGTGATGGTGAAGATGTTGGGGATTTGTAATGTAGGAGGGGCATGTAGTATAACGCACAGTGATTCTTGTATATATATGAGCCTCTTTGGTACACTGGTAAAGTGTTCGTTTTCGTACACTGGAGAGCGAGGGTTCGCGCCCCGCCAGGGTAATAAACTTTGGAAGCGTTTGGCGGACACCAGAGGTGCTGTGGTTGAACCAGTGTCGCATAATATAAAGTATGTTTGCACCCAGTCGGCTTGCGCGGGCCGATTACACATCGTTCACAGACTACACACACATGCAAAGCCATTACAACACTACAATTACACTTACAAGCACTTCTCACCCTACATACACTCTCTGCCAGACAGCCTAAGCCACTTGGTAGAGATACATTGGCTGTATCGTCCCTACTTCGGTCGGGATAGGCTGGTCTTGCAGTGGATAGTCAAACGGCTGATGTTATATATATATATGAGAGAGAGAGAGAGAATATAATTGCAGGTACGGTAGATAGAGAGGCAAACAGGGAAGTGGAAAAACACAGAGACATGAAACAAGTATAAGAGAGAGCATATCTTCCTCCCCTTCCTTTTTTCTCCTACTGTCTCGTTCCCTTCCTTTCTTCCTTTTCTCCTTCATTCTCCCTCCCACTCTTGTGCTGCGTCTTCTAGAGTTCCCTCCTCCACCTTCTTTCCTCAGGGGCTTCTCTTCTTCGTCGCCTTCTCTCCCACCCTTCTCCCTTTACCCCATAACTCCGTCTTGTGTCTCCCCTCCACTCTCCTTCCCTCCCCAACTTCCTCGTTCTGCTCCTCTTCTTTCTATCCCTGTTTCTCCTCCTTTTTCTCCTCTCTCTCCTAATCTCTCTGCACTTGTATCACGGGTTCCCCCCCCCCCCGTCTCTCTCTCTCTCTCTCTCTCTCTCTCTCTCTCTCTCTCTCTGTCCTTCCTCGCTTTCTTCCAAACTTTCTTTTCACCCTTCCAGTTTTTTTTCCACCCCCCCTCCTCCTCCTCCCACATCCTCCCCTCAGCATTCCATAACACCTTCTTCGTCTCACCTGTTCTCTTCGCTCCTCACCTGTCATCTCTTTTCAGCTTTCCTTACCTTATCATATTCCTCCCCCTCACTCCACCCTAACCTCTTCCTCTTCCTTAACCTCTGTCTCCTCCTCCTCCTCCTCCTCTTCTTCTTCTTCTTCTTCTTTCCCCCTCCCCTCCGTCTTGACAATGCAGGAACATTTTTGCGAGACAGGCGGAGTCAGATGGCTCAAAAAACCAGCCGCGGTGAGAATGGTTCCCCTCCCCCTCTCTCTCGCTCTCTCTCTCGCTCTCTTTCCTCCTGTCCTTTCTCATCTTTTCTTGATGATTTCTTATTTCCCATTTATTCTTTTTTATTTTCCCTTTTCTTTCTCGTTTTTTCCCCTTTCTCCTAATTCTTTTTATCTTACCTTAGATTCTATCTTTTTGTACAACCCCCATTTCTTCTATTTCTGTCTTTTCCCCAGTCTCCCTCCTCTTTCTCCCGTTTCGTTTACATCATGCTCTTCCTCTTGAGTGTCCTCTTTTATATATATATATATATGTATGTATGTATATATATTCCCCTTTTCTTCCTCTCTTGTGTGCCTTTCTTCCTTCTCCCCCTTGCCGTTGGTCTCTCCTTTTTCCCCTTTTCTTCCTCTCGTGTGCCTTTCTTCCTTCTCCCCCTTGTCGTTGGTCTCTCCTTCTTGTCCTATGAACTCTTTCCTCTTGGAAATCTCCTCCATTCCTTCTTGTTCCTCTTTCTTTCCTCCTCTGTTTTCTGTCGCATTTCTGTTCTCTCACCTTCGTCTTTCTCCCTTTTACCTTTGACTCTTACGTCTTTTCTTCCACTTATCCGTCGTTCCCTTTTCAAACATCGCAAGACATCAAGCATAGTGAGGAACCGGTGTTTATATTGCTTTTGTTTTTCTCTATTATTGTTCTCCTCTTCCTTCTTTTCCTCTTGTTCTTCCCTCCCTTCTCTTTTCTCCTGTTCTCCCTTCATTCGCTCTTAGTTTTTGCCTTTCTGTTTCTTTTCGCTCTTGTTTCGTCTGAGTCTCATCCTGGATTTTCCCCATACCCTTCCTCATATTCCCGTTCTTCCTTCTGTCATTCCTCTCTTGGTTTACTTCTTTTATACGCCCATCTCCGTTTTCTCTCTCTGTCTCTCTCGCTCTGTCTGTCTGTCTGTCTGTCTGTCTGTCTCTCTCTCTCTCTCTCTCTCTCTCTCTCTCTCTCTCTCTCTCTCTCTCGTATAACCCTTTCCTTATTGTCTCTGTTCCATCCTCTACCCCTTCCCATCCTTTTCCCTCCCTTTATTTCCTTTGTTTGCGTTTCTGGCTTATCCCTCTGTTCATTATCTGTGCCTCTTTCTCTCCCTCTTGGATCCTCCCACTTTTTCCTCCCTCATTCTCTCTCTCTCCGGTTCATGTAATAAAGCTTTTATGGTGAAATCGGTGGAGGACGACTTCCAGGATGTTTCGGAGCAGTTGAGTTCTTCGTTTCTCTCACTGTTCCTATATTTTATCTATTTTTTTTTACTCTGATTTTTGTGGTATAGTAGTAGTTGCAACCTTGTGTTCCTGTGGATGTGCTACGTTTCTTATATTGGAGGGGTTAATGAAGGTTATAGCTATTTACCCCCTCTTGATCAGAAGCCTTATCTTGGCTGAATAAAATCTTCTGGACGTAAGAAGAGTATGATTAAACACATCCTAGTGAGGGTGATATTGCTGCGTGTTTTGGTTTGTTCTTCAACCCCCCCCTCTCTCTCTCTCATATATATATATATATATATATATATATATATATATATATATATACAATTGTGTACGGTATGTATTTATAGCTATATGTATCTCCCAGTATGTTTCTATCGTTCTGTTACTGTTATGTCTGTCTTAACTACCTGCTGACGACGATATCTTCTGTTTAAGTCAGGCTAGTCTGCGATTTAATGGGACTTAGGAAGGACCGTCATCAGTAAAGGGAATAGTGGAGGTCATATGTAGGTTAACCCCTCAGTACTCCCCCAAAGCTGAACAAAATCGTATGGCAAGAGCAGTAATAGAATGAAAATGCCCTCGTAGTGAAGAAACTACGCCATATTCCTTTCCTTTTTTTTTTCTTTTATTTGTTTAAATATCTATACTTTTTATATACTCCTTTGCTTTTATTTAGCCGCTAGATAAAAGCAAATGAGTGATACTGAAATGACTTTCTGAGTGTTATAAATATTTTACTGCTTTTACCTCACTGATCTTTATCTATTTCCTTGCTTTGCTTGTGCATTTTGAATGTTACAGTCTTATTTTTAACTACCATTATCTATTGTTTTTCTCTGCCCCTTTCGTTTATATTCCTGTATTTATGTTTCTGACTTCGTGTGCCCTGCCTTCTTCCGCTTCCCTGTTATTCTGTTTGGCTTCTCTCTCCAGTTCTCCCGCTCTCCATACTTTTCCTGAACCTTTTCACATTTGTCTTTTCCTTTCCCATTCCCTTAGCTGTTTCCCTACTGTTCATGGAATTTTCCTCTCTTTTCTGTCTTCCCTTCTCGTCTCGTCTGACCCTCACTCTTCCCTCTCCCTCTTTTTCCGCCCCTCTCTATTAAGTCCCACTCTTTTTTTCTTCCCTCTCGCTGTTTGTCTTGATTTACTTCTTTTGTGTCATTTTCCAGTGCTTCTCTTCCTCCTCTTTTCTTCCATTCTTTTCTGTGACTCCTTTCCTTTCTTTTCATCATCCTTTTTCCATTCCACATTCCCATTTCCTGATTTCTCTTCACGCATTGTCTCTTCTCTTTTCCTCCATTGCCCCTTTTGCTCTCTCTCTCTCTCTCTCTCTCTCTCTCTCTCTCTCTCTCTCTCTCACACACACACACACACACACACACACACACACACACACACACACACACACACACACACACACACACACACACACACACACACACACACACACACACAGCATTCCTCCTCTGCCCCTTTCATAATCCCGTCCCAGCCTCCCCTCTCTTCATTAATCTTGCAAATACTCTTTATCTTATTTCGTTTTTACCCTTGCTATCATTTATCCTCCTCCTTCTCCTCCTCCGCCTCCTCCTCACGTCACTTTATTTTTTAAAGCACATTTTTCTACCCCCTACCCCCCATTTCCTTTCTTTTTTTCTCTTTCTTCGTCTCATATCATTAAAATCTTTTCCGAATCTCCCTATTATATTTCCCCTGCCCCATGTAATTTTTCCTTTCCCCGTTTTTCAAAGGAGTACTAAGGAAACGAAATACCGGCAGCAGCATAACGAGTGGTCCAGTCAAGGCTGTTTGTTGGAGAGAATATTGTGACCGTATCTGATTTTATGAGTCAGATGATAAGGATAGGAAAGCCTCTTCTAACTTCCTTCGCCGGTATCCTTTCTTACCTTTCCTCCGCCCCTAATGCCTCTCCTCCCAATTTCCTTCTTTTATATTATTTTGCTTCTATTTCTGTCCACCTCCCCTCATTTCAACTTTTGTTTATTTTTCCCAGGTTTTCCTTTACTTTCCTGTTTCTCCCATTTTCCTTTGCAGATTTTTTTTTTGTTTAAATCGTGACTGCCAGCATTAATGTGATAGTAAAGGGAATAATTTATTTTCTTGTTTGTCTTTTGAATATAAATATCCATGCTCATTCCCACAATGGTGATTTGCTCTCTTTTTCCTTCCGGTTGTGATGTCAGAAGACGTGATGGGCGGGGGTGGGCCGTAGCCTCATCTGTAGCGGGATTTTTTTTTTTTTTTTTTTTTTTTTTTTTTTTTTTGGTCCAAATATCGAATGGTAGATCTTTAGTGTAATTAGTCACGCTAACAAATAACCTCATTATGCACCAATGCGGCTGGCGATGCTGTTAGTTGTATTTCCTCTGTATTACCTTTGTCTGACGTTCTTTTACTGTTTACATTTCATTTCCTCTCACACTCTCCCTCCCTCGCTTCTTTTCCTCCATTGCTTCTACACTCTCAAGTTCGCCCATATACGTCTCACGAGTCGTTTCCTTCCTCCTCCTCCTCCATCCCCTCGTGTGGTTTTCCCTCTTAATGTGGTTCTCTCGTCTCCTTCCTCGCATCCTCATTTCTCGTCTACCCACGGCCCACCCACATGTCTGGTTGAACCGGGCTCTTTCTTATCCCTCCTTCCTCTTACCCATGTCTCACTGACATCACGCTACATTGATCTCCTTCCTTTTCTCCTGTACAGCTCTTCTTCCTCCCTTCTTCCTCCTGCTTTTCTTCCTCCCTCCCTGCCCCTTACTTCTCTTCTTCCTCCCTCCCTCCTACTTTTCCTTTTCCTCCCTCCCTACCTCCCTCCCTCCCTCTTCTTTCCTCCTTCCCATCGTCCGTCCACTTTTCACTTCTTCCCTCTTTCCTCCCCTCACTCCATCCTCTTTGCTTCCTTCTCCCATTCTCTCCTTCCTCCTTCCATGTATCATTTTCTCCTTCCTTTCTGTCTCTCCCTCCATCCCTCCCTCGCCCTTTCCCCTTTCCTTCTTTCCTCCTTCCCATCCTCATTTCATTTTTTCCGCACGTCCTCCTTGCTTTCACTCACACACTTCCCTCTTTCCAACACTCATTCCTCTCTTTTCTTCTCTTTCATTCTCTCCTTCCTTTCTTCCCTCCCCCCCATATTTACTCTATATCCTTCTTTTTTTTTTCTTTATCCTTCATTTCTTTTTCACACACCGTCCTCCATCCTTCTTTCACTCATCTTCCTTTTCACTCACATTCTTCTTTTTATCTTTGACTCTATCTATTCCTTTCATCTTCCTTTCCTTCCCTTCTTCCCTCCCTACCTCCCCACCCCAAACTCTTCTTCCAATTTTCCCCCATCCTTTACTCCATCTCACTCCCCTTTCCCATTTCTCATTTCATCTCGGTCCTCCTTTCTGAGTATATTTCTTATTTCCTTAATGTCCCTCTCTTACTCTTCTCTCCTTCCCTCTCTTTCCCCCTCCTCCCTTTCATTTCTTCCTTTAAGCTGGTGTAAATGGCCTCCTATCTATTCAGACTTCTTCTCAAATATTTTCATCCTCTCGGTGCTCTTAATCGCTTCTTCACCCCCCCTTAACTCTCTTTTAGGTTCTCTTTTATTTATCGCCCTTTTTTCAGAGTTCGTTTTTCTTCCACTTTCATGATCTAATATTAATTATTTGATTTTCTTAATTGTTTTCTTCTTTTCATTTTCTTAATCACTTTGTTTTCCAACCACCTCTTCTTCCTTTCAGTCTTCTTTATTGCCTGTTTAATTTTTCTTAATTGCCTTCTTCATCTTACTCTCTTTCGTTTCACTCTTCTTAATGGCCGTGTTCTTCAGTTCACTCTCCTTACTTGCTTTCTTTTACCTTGGCTTTTCTTAATCGCTGTTTTTTTACACACTCCTCTTCGCTTAATTATCTTCTCTTAATTTCTTGGTCGTAACTCTCTTTTACACAATCAGTTCTGTTCTTGCCTGATATTTTCTCAATGGTCTTCATACACTTCAGATTTCTTGCCACTTCATTTCCTTCATACAGTTCAGATATTTGCCACATCATTTCTTCTTCCATTTTTTCCCTTGACTTTATTTTAGTTTCTTTTTATTTCTTTCATTTTCTGTGTATCCGGTTCTCTGCTTTTCACCTTTTCAGTCATTCATGGCAAAGGGTTTCTCCAAGGCTGAATAAACTATTTCGACTGTGAATATAATAATGATGTGGTATTGAAAGTGGTAATCTTTAAGCGATGAAAAGCCACTTTTATTCTGAATAAGATATTCAGGTGTTAGTGGGAAGGAAATATAAAATCCCCTCATACGAAAGGGGGTTAAGCACAGTATAATGTATTTCCAGTTTAGACCGTTAGGGCTAGAGTGGCTTTTCTCGTAAGTTGTTGTAAGTGGAGTTTTATCTGTTTTATTTTTCTTGACTCTTAACCCAAATCACGTAAAGGCCTTCTTGCTCCTTGGTAATTATGTTAATGGGCTCTTATAGCCATATATATATATATATATATATATATATATATATATATATATATATATATATATATATATATGTCTTGTAGAAATTTCGTAGCTTCTTGTAGTGTGTTTTGTAGATCAGTTAGTTATACATATATTAAACTCGTGGACGAGCGGTTGTTATACGTAAGTAGATAATCTTTGTTCCCTTTTGTCATGCAGTGACAGGAGAAGTAAAGATTAGTATGGGACTATATTTTTTTGTCTTGGAAATATTAACAAAGTCTCACACACGAGTGAAGTATAAAGTCGAGTCCCTCTAGCTACCTCCCTGTCTCGCTCTTTCTCTCTCTGCCAACCTTTCGCAACGATCGCCAGCCCCCTTCTGAGCTTTGATTCCTACATTCTCGTTTAGCAGGGGTCGTTTCACGTGGGCTATACTGTTGTTGAAATGTTCTAGGAGCCTGTGTGTAAATATGTGTGTGTATGGTCACGAGGCGCTGTTTGTGGGCTATTGTGCTGGTGTGAGACATTCTGGAGAGGTGCTAACGTCACTTCCTTTGGCCCTTAGGTTTGACATTGACCTAACCTCTAGACTATATTATGTATGTTGCTGGTTATTATGTATTAAGATATTTTACAGTCCTGACATTGCTCGGTCACTCCAACTGGCGGTCCTCCGACAGCAGTCATCATTGACATATGCTGATCTATTAATAAATAACATTGATTATAATATCAATTAACTCTAAGCCCTTGGCCACCCCGTGTGGGATACATGGCGTCTGGCAATGAATGAATGAATGAAAATATTGTTAGACATAATATTCATGATAATATTGTACTGGCCTAATAATATTCTAGAAACATAATACATTTTAAACAAATTGTATACGTAATTGAAAAAATGCACTATAGTTAAATTGATTATAGAATACTGTATAACATATTGTAAGATGTGTATGTATAACAGACATATGCATATAATTGTGCAATGGTAATACTGCTAGGTCATTACATTACATATGGAGTTATCCCTTTAGTAATGTCTAATATTTCACCTAACTTGTGTGATGATTCTGGTAATACAGAATTGTAGTAACATTGTATGAATTGTTACATAATAATTGTACTGTACATAATTGTATTGTAATTGTTACATATCGTCTGTAGTTACATAACTGTAGCAAGTGTAACATAATTCTGGTAACACTGCAGTAATATTAGAGTAACATTGTAGTAATACTTAATTGTAACATTGTATGAATTGTTACATACTTGTATTGTTACATACGAGTAATAATTGTATTGTACATAATTGTATTGTAATTGTTACATATCGTTTGTAGTTACATATTTGTAACAACTAACATAATGCAATCGTTTGTCGTTACATAATTGTAGTGATTGCAGTAATATTGTAGTAACTGCAGTAATATTGTAGTAATACAATTATTATGTAACAATACAAGTATGTAACAATTCATACAATGTTACAATTATGTATTACTACAATGTTACTCCAATATATATATATATAGCCTATATATATATATATATATACATATATATATATATATATATATATATATATATATGTGTGTGTGTGTGTGTGTGTGTGTGTATATACATGTTGTGTGTGTGTGTGCAACGCGTTCGTGCATGTGTTTCTGTGTCTGTATCTGTGTGTATTTTCCATCTCATATACGCGTGCACATTTTCTTTATGCCTGTGTTTGTGCTGTCCCAACCCTTCAGTGTTTATAAAACACCCCTCTCCCTCCACTTTCCTTGATGGTGTTTTACGTATTTTGAGTGTAATAACTTGTGTTTTGTGTTGCCAAAGTACCGGATGTGAAAGGTGAGATAGCTTAACGTTGCGGAAGTTACGTATTTAGTCTTGATAACGTGTACTCTGTTGCCAAATTGCCTCTAGCTGTGGGAGATGAGATAGATTAGTACTGCAGAAATTATAAAGTTTAGATGGAATAACATGTTTTATGTAACTGTGTGTTTGGAAGGCTATGTAGCTGCAGGCGGGGCGGAAAATTGGTGAACATAGTCCACTCCACCAAGAATGTGGTGTGGGACACTGATGAATGGGACAGCATCTGTTCTGTATAGTAGATTTTATTTAGGTGATGGAAGTCGCGTGTAATCTGTGTGTTTTCTTCTGATGGAACGGGGCCATTCACACAACTTGAATACCGTAGTAATTCGTGATTACATGAACCCTTGGCATGTGGTAGGAATAAGTCTCCTTAGTTTCTAATGAGATCGACGCTCCTTTTTACCATGCTCCAATTTGACTATACTTGGTCATCAACAGAGCTGAAAGGGGCTAGGGATTTGCCAAGGTAGAGAAAACGCATTGTAGTATTGAAGGGATTAATGAAGAATGTTGAAGGAATAATAATACTGAAGGGAGTAATGAAGAATATTGAAGCGATTAATGAAAAATATTGAAGGAATTAATGAAGAGAATAACCCTTCCATTTTCAGAAGTCGCTCCTAAGTTGAATATAATTGTCACCAGATAGCAAGAATGAAAGGAAATGAGATTCCGGGTTAAAAGTGTAGAGCTCCCTCGTAGTGAAGAGGTCAGAAGTACATTAACCCCTCCTGTAGGGTGACATCCTTCATTCCTGCTGTTGCCACTTGAATGTATTTACCTGGAAGCAAGAGAACCCCGTGTTGAACTGGTTGATTTTGCACACACACACACACACACACACACACACACACACACACACACACACACACACACACACACACACACACACACACACACACACACACACACACACACACACACACACACAGTTCATACGCCTCAACCAGTCTTGCAATTCGGCGTACATTTTGTTTTCTAGCCAACCCTTTCCTTTTCCTGCTTCACCCCGGCCCAGTTAAAGCAACGATGGTGATGCAGAGAGAGAGAGAGAGTTGGGGGCAAGTTTGATGTGATGGGTGTATGATTGTCGAGAATGTGTGTGTGTGTGTGTGTGTGTGTGTGACCTCGGTGCAGGCAACAGAATTAGTTTTGTTTTCAGCTGTCTGGTCCGTTTGCCTGTATTTTCACACGCACATTCTAACCCTTTTACAGCCGTTAGCTTTTTCCTTTATTTTGACCCGGAAACACAGTTCACCACATTATGTATCTGTCAGCCAGGGTGTGTGTCTTTTTTTTAGCTTGTTAATTCTCTGTGTCTAACTGTCTGTTTATGTAATTATTTACGGTACTATATCAGATCTATGTCTGTACTGTGTGTGTGTGTGTGTGTGTGTGTGTGTGTATTAACATACATATATATATATATATATATATATATATATATATACAGTATATACATTTATGTGTGTGTGTGTGTGTTTGTATGTACTGTATGTATGGATGCATGTATGTACAGTGTGTACTGTATGTCTGCATGCATATATAAGTGTGCATGCATGTATGTACTGTATGTACGCATGCATGTATGTACGTATGTATATATATATATCTCTCTCCATCTGTCTGTATATCTATATATGTATCTATCAAGTGTCTAGAGCCTATTCCTATAGGAAATTGTCTAAGCCTCCAAACCTTTCTATCACAACCCATCTCGTTCCCGTCAGTGCAGACTCATGTTCCTCCAAACCTGTCCATCACAGCTCTTCACCACACCCTGTCACCCCCACCTTTTCTTTCGTATCCATCTAAACTAGTTCCAAACGACTAATCAAGTCACCTTGCCATTCGTATCCATCTTGGTCCACATGCCTAATCCCAGAGCTTATCCAGGGTGGCCACAGACTTCACACGTCTGAACAATTTCAACGCGTCATCACACCCTTTAGCCGCTCAAACATTTCCCTCCATTAAATCCCTAGTGGGTGATGTAGTGGTCAGAAAGGGAAATAAATGCTAGGAAATGCCAGTGGATTCTGTCCATCCCCTATGATACTAGGAAATGGGGTTGCAGTGATGATTATGATGATGAACTGGATCCTGCCCACCTCTTGAAGGTTAGCAGAAAATTGGGTTAGAGTGATTGACCTGTGATGATGATGCTGTTGTGCTGTGGATATGTGATGGCGCTTGTATTGGGTGTTTGTTTCGTGAAAAAAAAAAAAAGTTTGCTAATTCCGTTTTTTTCTTTTGTGTTGTGTTGTGTTTCTCTTCTTCATTTCTCTTCACTTCTGTTTGTTCTCTGTCCTCCTTCTGTTCCTTTCATTTTTTATCGTTGTTATTCAGCTTTACCAGCTTTTAGTATTCCCTTTCCTTCTGTTTTTTTTATTTCATCCCATAGTCATCTCTGTAACTCTGTGTCCCCCACCACCTTTACTCTTCTTCCTGTTGTGCGTTCCGTTTTCACCTGCCCCTTCCCTTATTTTCCCTTCCCCCGTCTTAGCTCTCTTAATCATTTATTCACCTCAGTAGTTATATACTCTGATTCCCTGTTCCTTTCATGAGTTCCTCCTCATTTCGTGGTAACTTCCCCTGTTTCTCCATTATTTTTAACTTTCCCTTTCCTATGTTCTATATATATATATATATATATATATATATATATATATATATATATATATTTAACGTTTCTCTCCTTATGCTTTGCGTTCCTTCTTAGTTTCATTTGTTTACCTCGATATCCGTCAGCTACTTCCTCCATTTTCGTTCAGCTCATCCTTTTGTACACTTTTTTTTTTTCTCAGTTTCCCAATCCCTTTTCGTTTTACATGTCTTCACATTCCTCATGATGTATTTTTATCTACTCTTCCCTCCTGTTTTCCTATCACCCTTTCCCCATAATTTCTCCTTTTTACCTTCCATGACTGTATTTCCCTCTCTTCTTCCCTTTTTACCATTTTCTCTATTTCTTTCTTCCTTTCCTTGTCATCCTCCTCTCCCCTGCCCCTTTCACCTGCCAGCAGGTTATAATTACAGGTGTGTAAATACGACTCTGTTATTCTTGCCTCCCTCCTCTTCCTCGTTATTATTGTTATGGTTATTCTCCTCTTTTTCGTTAATTCATATTTTGTTTTTGTCCTGTGTTTATTCTGTGTGTGTGTACTGTATATATATATATATATATATATATATATATATATATATATATATATATATATATATATATATATATATATGTATGTGTATTTATGTATGTATGTATCTGTCTATCTGTCTGTCTGTCTGTCTGTCTATTTTTTTCCTCTCTTACCTGTTGGCAAGTGATAATGAGTTACAGGTGAGCAAATACTTGGTTGGCCTCAGGTGACTCTGGTAATTAACCTCGCTTTTTTTCAGCCAACCAGTGTAGTTAAAAAGATAAATGGCCTATTTTTGAAGTGGGATTGCTGCCTGTCATTATATCTGGCAGCCTTTCGGTATCTATCAGTCGTTCTTTCTCTCTCTCTCTCTCTCTCTCTCTCTCTCTGTATATCTCTCTATATATATCTGTATGTATGTATGTATGCATGTATGTATGTATGTATGTATGTATCTATCTATCTCTATCTATCTATCTATCTATCCATATGTATATATGACTGTATCAGTATATCTTTGTCTGCCCGTCTGTCTGAATCTGTTTATCAGTCTATCTTTGTACTGTATCTATCTGTGTCAGTCTGTCTCCATCATATTTCACATAGAATACGCATATAGAGTTAACCATTACAGTATACACTAGCTGTGATTTCATTTATAGCCTACTCTTTTTCTCCGATTTTGCCGTATTTAATTAATCTTTGATATTTCCAGACAGCATTACTCATCTTAGTAATCTTTTCCTACTCGAGGGGATGATATACAGCCATCCTTAATGATTTCAGTTCAAGATGTCTTTCTTAAGAATTTCGTCTGCATGTAGGAAGAGTATAGCATGGCGTCATCGTAATGAAGGGATTAAATGAAATATGTCATTGGAATGGTCATTGGAAATGCGGGTGAAAGGCTTCTACCAGAGAGAGAGAGAGAGAGAGAGAGAGAGAGAGAGAGAGAGAGAGAGAGAGAGGTGGAAGCAGAGTGTATTAATTGATAGGATAATAGTTGTAACCATTTTACTGGGAACTCGACGTGTAAATTTTAATCGTGCTTTCAGACGAGTTCTTTTTAGCGAAGGTGAGCTGCCTGGAACCAGATAAACCTTTCTTTAATTCCTCGTAGTCGAACACTCTATCCCAAGCCTGATAAAATCGCATGGAGATAGCGAAATTAAGAGTAGCAATGGCGTGTTTGGGCTGGAGGGATAAACAACGTTCGTTCATTCGTTTAAAGATTTCCTGCACCTGTAGTGCAGGCCGGGCCATACATTAGCACGGTCAGTGGGGTGTGGGCTGAATTGAAAATAGTAAGGGAGAAGACAGGGCCTGGGGACTGCCCAGCACACACACCCTGTCTTCTGGCTGGCTTTGTGGTGTGTGTGGATAAACAGCATGTAATAGTAGTCAGATATTATATAGTCAGTTATGATTACGTTAACTACAGTAGCCTATAATGACAGGTAGACGTGTGTGTGTGTGTGTGTGTGTGTGTGTGTGTGTGTGTGTGTGTGTGTGTTTTATGTGTCTGACTCAGGGCATAGGCTCCACAGCCTGCTCTCAAGGCCCAGTAGTCCTCCTACATACCATACTCCTCTCTACATGTCACCACTTCGGCGCTAACACCCACCGTCCATATTGAATACATGCTAGGGCTGTCTCATACAGGACTGGCGTGTGTGATGTAGTGACGGGTCCATTCAGTACGATGGCTGATTTTTTTTTTTTTTTCTTCATTGGGATAGCACTAGACGATTTTTTTTTTATTCTAACGGGAAAGATTGTTAGTCACGAAGGGGTTAATTGCATGTGACTATATCTAATCCCTCCACTTAGAAAAGTCGCCGGGTTGAAGGAGTTAATATTATGTGCATGTCCATCATCATCACCATTATCATCGTCATTATCATCATCATAATTATTACCATCATCGTCATTCTTTTATTAAACTATCTATAGGTATCTTTCATCTTGCAGTGGTAGTGCGAAAAGTAAGAAGTGAAAGTAATGTCAGTAATAAAATGTGGATGTTGCAGGAAATCGCTACTTAGAGGAGGAGTCAGCACGCCGATTTTAGAAGTAATAATAGTGGTGATAGTAGTGTAGCCAATTATGACAGTTTCAAACACTTTCGCTATTGTGGACGCGTTTATTTGTTTATTTATTTTCATCCATCCATCTATAGCAATGTATTTGTCTATGTATCTGTCTGGCTGGCTGTATCTACCTACCTGTATCTATATGCTTGTCTTTATCTTTGTTTTCTTTCCTTCTTTCTTTCTCTTTAATTGCCATACCAACACCGAACGATTTTGGTCAGCTGAGAGAAATCGTATCAAAGTTCCAGCCTCATATTTCCCCGCGAGACCTTCCCTGGGCTTAGTAATAGTGTGGCAAAAACGAGAACAAAATTGAAAAGGCATCGTCGTGCTGAAGGGCGATCATTCTTAACTTCATCACTAAGACGTATCGATAAATATAAAAAAAAAAGATGATTATAATAATAATGCGTAGGCAGTTAATATAAAATGCAAAAAAAATTATATTGAAGTAGTTAAATTACGTAAACCGAATTGAGATACTAATCCTCTCACGGTGATGGTAGGTGGTGACTACTGTCATTCACTCACTTGATGTAGTTCTGCCAATTTCTTCCTCCGAGTTTCTCATTGTCTCTCTGTGCCGGCGCTCTTCCATTCTTTCTTCTCCATTTCCGTCCTGTTACTTTTATTACCCTTCTTTCCACTTCAGGTGGCTCTACACTGAGTGACAAGCCTAATGGTTTCGTGTAACGCAGGAAATCATGTACAACTCTGGGTGATAACCATATAACCAAATAACGGGATGAAGTGGAGTCTGTTATGGTGCCCCTGTTAACTGAGTGAAGAAACGTAAATGTAGCATCTATTCAGGAACCAGATCTCCATACTAATTCCCGCGCCTTGCTGTGGTGATGCTTTGTCAGCCGCAAAGAATCATCGGTTCACTGCACGAGCGGTTGCTTGCCGGCAGTTGAAGGGTGTGCTCGGCCAGGCAGATTGGGGTTGGTCAGCAGCAACAAAAATCCTTTCATGGTGGCGCCTTCTCGAGTGTTGTATTACAGTCAACGCCAGACGATTGTAATCAGTTGAGATAGCCATACAGCCCTAAGAGTGTCAGTATTGTCGGTAACCCTCTCATGGACGGGATAACTCAAGTGTTTTATTTTGGATAACGTAAGACGATTTTACGCATCTGAGAGTTGGTAGAGCGTGAGAGTGTTCCACCACACTATACACTTACAGGTAGTAAATATAATTTGTTAAGGTCCACCAGGTAGGTAACAACAACAACAACAACAACCCATCTATTCAGTTGGAATCGTGCAGTCCTGTTTAAAAGTGATTATTATGTTACTGAAGAGACAAGGGATCTTTATGTGGCTGTAATCTCTTGTGGGAACACCATGCGAAGTATGGAGTGCTTGGATTATCATGCACGCACACAAACAAACAAACATGCATACATATTGTACAGTGATTCACTGTATCTGCCAATTTGTCTGCATATTTATATTTATCTGTGTTAATGTTTATTCAGTTTCCAGGGTGTGGGAGCTTCCCTTGACTGAATGAAACAATTGCTGCGAATTGCCGTCCTGAGGATGTTAGGGTATTTTGAATTTTGGTCCAACATTCACCCACCATGCTAGCCTGCAGTGCTTAGGCGGTCTGTTGTGTTCTGTGATACTGTTGTGTCTTTGATTAACTGGTATATTTGTTCATTTCCTGAGCTAATGTTGGTAGTATTATTAATTATTCCGGTTCTTGGGGAAAAATAATGTAACGGGCAGCTTAGTTTGAAATGGTAAGTATTATTGATTATTATTTGGGCAATATGGGTTCTTAAAAGAAAAAAAACTTCATTAGGTATTTTGATAAGTGGGTTCGCATAAACGTGGGTACCTTGGTCTGTTCTGGTGCACGAACGCTTGTTACAGATTCATACTGGAACACCGTGGCTGACGTAATTCTGCTTTATTTGGTTTTATTGCTGATTGTAACCATTTCACTTATTTGGTTTTATTGGTGGTTATAACCCTGTCACGGCCAGGGGTATTTCATAAGCTAAATATTGTTGTTGAACGATAGCAGGACATAAATATAAAATGTTATGGTACGAAAGAAGTTGTTGGAGGTTGTGTCACTCAGAAACTTGTTAATCAGATCACGGCACTGACGAAAGTAGAAATATAAAACATGGTAGAGGAGGGGTTAACCGCTTCACTACGATGATACTGTCTCGTTCCTTCAGACAGTACCATGCAGCTTATCAGGCTTAGAGCTGGGGGGGGGGTGGATACAGCTCAAAATAGAATCGCCAGAATTTAGCAAGAATAAAACTAGAATAGGCATCCTAGCGTAGTTTAAACAATATGAGGTTGATGTTGGTGTGTCTCTTTTCAGTTGCAGGCAGATCAGCGTTTATTGCAGAACTAGTAAACTCATTGCCTCAGTAACAGCAAAAACAGCCTGCAACATTTTTTCCTTTTCGCAGTGTGCATTCCGAAATTTCCGTTCGAGAAAGGCAGAGCAATCCAGGAAATTAGCTTGTTCGCTGTTGTGTGTGTGTGTGTGTGTGTGTGTGTGTGTGTGTGTGTGTGTGTTCTAAATTAAGAGCACTAAGGTGATTCTCTGTCTGTCTGTCTGTCTGTCTGTCTCTACCTCTCTCATGTATGTATGTGCGTATATCCAATCACCTGTTAAACACTGTGAGTTGATTGGCTGCCTCAAGCGGTCTCAAACCTCAGCAGCCTTGGGTTTCTTTACTGCATCCACAACACTCCCTAGCCTTGTTGTTGTTGTTGTTGTTGTT
>NC_137018.1:41603667-41711167 GCF_032717465.1 Coenobita brevimanus
AATTATTATTGTTTTAAGAACAAGTGACAAAGAGGAAAAATATTCACTGAGTACTGGTATTCTTTCCTTATCATTCCTGCCAAGAACAAGTACGAGAACAACAGTATGATAATAATAATAATAATAATAATGATGATGATGATGATGATAATGATGTTGATACTGTTACAAGAGGCAGTGGGTGGTGATTTAGTGAATCTCGGTCCTGGTTAAGAAAATGTGCGAGAGCCGACTTGAGAGAGCAGGTTGGTTTGCATTACTGATGGACCCCTGCATTATACATTGGCGAATACACGGCGGGTCGAGATTTTCCCAAATGTTTTATCCTCCCTCTTTACCAGCCGGTTTATGAGTGAATGCTGTGTTCTTAATTTAATTATTAAAAGATACAGGTGATGAATTCTACCTGCTGAATATTTAGCTCCCAGTCTTCGAAGATTTCCCACTGGCGAACAACATCGTTACGCGAGTCAGAGTAAAGCAGATTAGGTGACCTTGAGATGTATTGATAAAGTTCATAATGGAAGGAAAATTTTCATGATAGAAGACTTTGCGAGATATATATGCCTGGAAACTCCTTTAATCCCTTTCGTCCGTGGACCTCTTGTTACTTATGCCAGATGGTTTGGCCTAAAGTGTTTTAGGTTTTATGCCAACACTGCATTTGGAGTCTTGTGTGCGTATGTGTATAGGCAAGCTTGTGCGATGCAATGGTTAAGGTGTAGGTAGGTAGGTAGGAAATGGTAATTGGTGTGGTTATTGTTGTGGTAGTTAAATAGGCCACACCTTTGCACCGGCAATAATGGCTGTGGTTAGGGTAAATGGTGAGACTGAGTGCACCTGCGGCCGTATTCTCATGACCTTAGGGCTGTCTTGTACGGTACTCCTTCCTTAGCGATGTAATTTGCATATTACACGGTATTACTGCCTTTTGTGGTTATGTCCTTGTGATTATTGTGATACTGACGCAGATTGACTACAACGTACGAAAGCCAGTATAATCGTGCCGTATGTAGAAGCACGTTAAAGTGGTAGGAACAGGTGTAAGTGAGACTCCTGAGGTGACGAAAATATATTCCCTGGTGTATGTGGCACTTAACTAATGGAGGTATGTGTTTCTGTGGTTGTCCAGGGCAGGAAGGGTGTCATGAAATGAAGCCAGTAAAGTTAGGGTCAGCGTTCATGGTTACCACAAGGAAAACAAAATATCCCGGTAGTGGATTGTTCAGACCTTGAAATTGCGCTGCATATACAGTAGGTAATAGTTACACTGAGTTACCGTACCTTATTTAAAGCTTCTTTCACTTTTATATAAAACTGCTATTATTGTGGGTAATTTTAGGATTATATATTATTTATTTGTATTTATTTATTTATTTATATCCTTATTATACGGTAAACTTTTTTGCGAGGCACCGAGTTTGGTGAAGTGACTTGCTTGGCGACTGGATATGGAATGGAGAAGGGCGGAGGGAAAGCAGTGTACAGTTGTTCCAATGATTCAGTCCTCTAAGCAATATCACTATCAGAGAATTTAACAGCGCTTTAGAAAATCATTTTGTGATACCAAGAGTAAAATCTGAAAAGTTATCATGGTAATCCTGAATTAGGGAAAAAGGCGTCGTGATACTGAATAGATAAATGTGTGTGAAAAGTTATGATTGGTGTGTGTGTGTGTGTGTGTGTGTGTGTGTGTGTGTGTGTGTGTGTGTGTGTGTGTGTGTGTGTGAAATGATAGCCATATATTAAATTGGTATCACTCAGACTAACAGAAATAAAAAAGGCTTTACTCATTTTTGAGTGGCTGTGGGGAGGGGATGAGCGGGATTAAAACATCCATCGTGAGTGCTCTGCTTAAATGCACGTGTATTCATAGTTGTCAAAATGTACACAGTGAAAGTAAAATTTATACACAGTACAACCCCATGGGTGGTGTACTGCATCTATTAATAATAATAATGATGATAATTATAATAATTAATAATAATAATAATAATAATAATGGCTTCTTGTGGAGGGGGAAGAGGGAGGGTGAGGCCGAGGATGAGATAGAGGGATGGAATGGTATATGAGAGGAGAGTGTGAAACGGAGGGGGAAAGGGCGACGTGGAGGCGATTTGTTTGTGGTCACCCCGTACGGGATTGAGGCGTCTGGCAGTAGATATAATAATAATAATAATAATAATAATAATAATAATTGTTTTAGTTCAGCCACCTCCTGATGATTTTTATTAGCGTAAAGACCCTCTCGGAGATAAGGGAGAGTTACTGCAGGATTCCGAGTTGCAGAGATGTGAGTTTCATAGCTAATTATTGGTTTGTAATATTTTCATCGTTGTATTTGATCTTCACAAGATTTTTTTTTTTTCAAATGCATGGCATGTTAACCAGTTATCTATTGATTTTTTTTTTTTTTTAAGTGGGAAAAATGTGATGATGATTGTGGCGATAATGATGATGATTTTCTTGAGGTTCTGAGTTGGATGACAGATGATGATGATGATGATGATGATTTTTTTTTTTTGAAGTTCAGAGCAGGGCGACTGAAGAATATTACTAAGGAAATGAAAGGCTTTTGGAGCGGAACTGCTTATCTTCACAGTACAGTTTCAGTTTGTCAGTTCATCGTAGTGTAAAACAAGCCAGTATATGATAGTAATTGTAGCAATGGACCATCAGGTGGAGGAGGAATGGAACTGACTTGAGTAATACTTGTACCCTGTATGAACTTTGGGATGAAACATATGGTCATAGATACTTGGATTGCTACGGTGCATGTAAATAGTAGTGATGGTGATCTTTGTGTTACCAGCTACATAAAACTGTGTCAGTAGGCTAATTGTAGGGGTCTCGGTAGCAGGATGTTTGTGATTCTGGCGGTGGTGGTGGTGGTGATTAGGTTGATTGCATTGGTTCTGTTAAGTAACCACAGTTATTGCAGATGTGACCGCCAGTGGCATACTCTCTCTCTCTCTCTCTCTCTCTCTCTCTCTCTCTCTCTCTCTCGTCCCCTGCCCTCCATCCATTGAAAGGGCTTACCTAGGTGACGGGCCAGGCAGGTGAGGCGAGACCTAATTAGCATCAGATGAAGCCCCCTCGCAGGTAAACATCTCACGGTAGGAAAGGTTAGTAAAGGGATCTTATTACCCTGCCTGCTTACCTTCGTCATCTTCATAATATAGGGATGATATTACGGTACAGCATCATCATCATTTTCACTTTGGTATTCTAGTGACAGTGGAAAGATAACACACACACACACACACACACACACACACACACACACACACACACACACACACACACACACACACACACACACACACACACACACACACACACACACACACACACACTTACTTACTTACTTACTTACTTATTTACTTCACGGAAATCCTTGGGTGGACCTGAAGCACCAAGTTGCCGCCACCGCCTCTAATCACGACACGATGTCGCTGCAAAAAGGGCGCGCATTTCTTTCCCCGCGGTATTGTTTTGGAGTGAACTGCTATTTTGGGCCTCTTTTTGTATATGTGGTGATGACGGTGGCTGGGGTGGTGGTCGATTTGCTGCGGTAAGGTAGTTGTGGTGTTGGTGGTTGTTGGGGGTTTGATGATGATGGTGGTGATTCGGTAAACATCATCGGTATGGTGGTCTTTTTATTATTATTATTACTTTTGTTCGTACCGGAAATTTTACTTAAGAGAGTGCCTGTGGATGTGGAGGGATTCATGAAGGTTGTATTTAACATCCCCAGTTCAAACAGTGTCTCCTACGCAAAGTCAAATCGCCTGGAGGTAGCAAAAAGATAATAACATAAGATGGCACTGTACTGAAGAGGTTAACACGTGATAATTTAAGTGCAGGTGACGGCTGTTTACGTTAAAATGGTGGTGGTTTAAGTCGCGATGGTGGTAGGGAGGACTGGAGGATGTATTTCGGGCAATGATGCTAGTTAGGGTGCTAATGGTGCTGGTTGAAAGGCGATGGTAATTGTTAAGGTTAAGATGGTGGTAGTTTTACTTGTAATGGTAGTGAGTATGGTAGAGATTGTACTAGCAGAGTGTATAGAAATGTTAGTATGGTGGTTTGGGCTGTATTGGTGGTAGTTTTTGTTGTAATGGTAGTGTTTATGATGGAGATGGTACTAGCAGATTGTATAGAAATGTTAGTATGGTAGGTTGGGCTGTGATGGTGGTAATTCTGAAAGTAATTGTACTAGTAATGGCAGAGTTGGTAGCAATGTGCATAGATACGATAATTTGGATGGCGGTGGTGGCAGATTGTTGATAGTTGTGTGGGTTGTAATGGTGGTAGGTTAAGTTGAGATGTGCATAGTTTTGTTGAACAGTGACGGTGAGGGCTTAGAGTGGAGATGGTGGTGGTTGCTTTGTGTTGGTAGTGTTTTTTGTTGTAGTGGTAGCTTAATGTTTATGGCACAGTACAAGCAGTTTGGATAAAATGATTGTTTGGACAGAGGTGATGGTATACGGATGATGATGGGTTAGAGTTTTGATTGAAGGCCTGAAGCATAGTAAGTAGGGCTGTGGTGATAGTTGTGGTGCAAATGGTGGTGGTTAAGGTTGTAATGAGGGTAATTTTGGTTGTAATGGTATCAGAGTAGCTCGATGGAAATGATACCATACTCCTCACTTTCACAAGACTTAAAACTGCGTCTTTGCGATTTTAGCACAGAGTGAGGTATAGGGACCTGCACTGAGATGAGGTCTTTTATTTTAGCTCCTTCCAGGCGATTTTATTTAGCTTAGGAGAGAGTCGTAGAAGCGATGGGGTTATTGGAGGTTTTCTATTAACTTCACTATGATGGACCCATCCGAAGTGGAAGAAAATCGTCCGGCAGGATTAAAAATAAAATATAAAGAAACTGTCGTACTGAATGGGTTACAGAAAAAATCGCGTCTTATATTACCCACCGTATTTTTCGTTCGATCTTTGCTGGTTCCAGATTACTTTATTCAGCACAGGAGAGACATTTGGACTTGGAAGGCTACATATCAGATTTCATTATATACTTCCTTTGGTATGAAGGACCCTCAGGAGTTGAATAAAATCGCCTGGAAGTACCAGTGTAGGGGTTAAGGGTAGCCTAGGTGGGCGGCATGTTTCCCTGGTAATACTCAAAGTCACTCCTTGAGCACTCGATCAATGCGACCGCAGTTCACAGCACACAGCTCCAAGCCCAAATGGCGCCTTACACCACTACAGCAAGAGGATCATTTTGTTTACAGGTGATCTAGTGATAGCCTTGTCTTGGACTTGGGTTCGAACCTCCCACAGGTGACTTTAAAATGTTACTGTCATATGATGAAATCAGGGGCGTAGGTTGGTATATATCCTTACCGGCCTTCCAACACCAGAACGTTTATATATATATATATATATATATATATATATATATATATATATATATATATATATATATATATATATATATAATCAAACTGACGAACAAACGATTTGATAGTTCAGGGAAGATCACTTGTGTAGGGATTAATGAAGTATATGTGTAACTCTTCCAGTTGTTACTAAACGTCTGCTCTGAGGTAAGTTCGTGTAGACTGTCGAGGAAGCAAGAATAAACAAAGATTTGACGTTATTCTGGTGAATGAGTTATACTGTGCGATTGCTTACTCTTGGGTTTCTTAAGGTGTAATATTTTTTTTTTCATGCAAGAAAGAAGAAACCAAAGGCCAGATGCTTATAATTAAGGGATTGGACTTTTTTTTTCATATTGCCGTACTATTATTATGATGCTAGCCTAAGAAAGTAGCTGTGGTAAGATTATTACAGTAGTTGGTAGAGCACTATCTGCAGTAGTCACCGCCACCACCTTCATCATCATCATCATCATCATCAGCAGCAGCAGCAGTAGCAGCAGCCACCACCACCGTTAATTCAACCCTCTTTTCCTTCCCTGTTTTTATCGATTCATTCCTTAAGATTATACCATAAAATTGTACCATCCTACCTTGTTTTTATCGATTCATTCCATAAGATTATACCATCCTACCTTGTTTGTATCGATTCATTCCATAAGATTATACCGCCTAAACACACTTTCTACCCTTTCATCAGCAGACTTTCCTACTTTACATCTCATACACTTATTTTATCAAACTAATGCTGAACTCATGCATTCATTACTCTTGTGGTTGTTGGTGCCAATTAAGATGATAGATTGTTGTAATGATGATTTTTCAGATATATGATTTGGTTGTAAAGGGAGTGACTGTGAAGGCCATTCCTGTAGAGTTTACGGTGGTATGCATTTCTTTATGAAGGAAATTGTGGCAATGGTGGTAGTGGGTGTGGTGACTGGTAGGTAGAGCGATTACGGTGATTGGTACGGAAGGGTGGGGATTGTGATAGGTATGGTGATTGTGGTAGGTGGGGCGTTGGATGGATGGATGGAGAGTTAGTGACATCAGTATGTAAATCTTCTGGTCATTTTGTATTTCTATCTTTCCCTATTTTGAGGTTTTTATTTACTGTTTCATTAGTCAGTTTTTAGTCATATATATATATATATATATATATATATATATATATATATATATATATATCCCTTCCTCCATACATTTTCATTATTTCGACCATCTCTCACTCTTTCCTGCCTTTCTCGTTAATTACTTCCTGCTTGTTTCCTTCATTGTTCCTTCATACCGTGTCTCCCCCACACCCTCTTCTCCATCATTCCCTCCTTTTACCCCTTATCTTTCATCCTCTTACCTCCTTTCATTTTCTCCTGTTCTTTTTACTGTATCCTCCTCACTTTCCTTGTGCTGCATCTTTTTCCATCCGTCCTGTCTCCCCTTCTCTTTCCTCAGTTTCCTTCGCTTTCCTCAGTTTCCTTTTCTTTTCTCTTTCGTCCTTTCTCCCTCCCTCATTCCCTGGCCTCGTAATTATCAGCTCACGTTTAGATAAGTCTGCCCCGGCCAACCCGATCCCCTTCTCCCTTAAAAAACGGTTCATGCGATCACAGCCAGTATTAGATTCGGGGCGGGAAGGGAGGAAAGGGAGAGGGAAGGAAGGAGGAAAGGAGAGAAGGGAGGAAGGAGGGAAGGATAAAAAACTGGAGATGGAAGAGAAGGGTGGGAGGAAGAAAAGGTGTGGGATAGGAGAGATTGGAGGTTGGAAGAATCGAAGTGGAAGGGATGGACTGGAGAAAAGGAGGGGAGGGAGGAGAGAAGAAGGGGAGTGGTAGGAAGAAGAGAGGAGGGAAGGGAGGGTGCCCAGGGAATAAAGAGCGAGAGAGAAGGGGGAAAGGTTGGATTGGATATAAAGGAGGGAGAAAGTAGGGTGAGAAGGGATTGGGAGGGGAAGGGAGACGAGAGAGAGAAAAAAAAAAACAGGGAAATTATTGAGGAAGAAACCAGGGAAAGAATGAAAGGGAAAGGATATGGAGAGAAGGGCTGTTCAGAAAAAAGTAAAAGAGAGAGAGAGAGAGAGAGGCGAAAGGAATGAAAAGAAGAAAGTAATGAAGTAATGAAGGAAGGACGGTGATGATGGTGAGAAGAAAGAATGTGACAGGGAGACGGGGAGGGATGAAAATGTTGGAGAGAAAAGTATTATGAAAGAGGGAAGAAACAAAAGACGAGATAATTGGGTGAGAGAGAGAGAGACAGACAGACAGACAGAAAGGAAGTAGAGAATATGCAACGGTGTGTGTGTGTGTGTGGCCACCCGCGGAAATACTGACGGAAGATTTATTGATAAAAATAATTTCGCACTATCTGCAGGGTGTGGCAGAGAGAGAGAGAGAGAGTGAGAGTGATGAAGGAGGAGGAGGACAGATAGGGAAAGAGGGAACTTGTAAAGATTGGAGAGAGGAGAGGAAGGTGGGAAGGAGGTGAGAAAAAACAGGAGAAGGGAAGACGATAAGGGTATAGAGGAGGATGTAAGTAGAGATTGGAGGCAGAGAAGCAAGGAGGGAAGTACGAATGAAATGACTGAGAAAATATTTAGTGGAAAAGGTAAGGTAAGGCTTGTATGTCTGTAATTATGTGTGTACGGTATGATGTATGTATGTAATCTTTATGTACGGTATGTATGTATATATGTACCGTACGTGTGTGTGTAAGTAGGTAGGTAATGGCCGAGGAGTAATAGGAAGTGGGAAGGTATGTTGCTATGTAGGGAAGAGGTCAAATATTTCTCTCTCTCTCTCTCTCTCTCTCTCTCTCTCTCTCTCTCTCTCTCTCTCTCTCTCATTCTTTACTTTTACACATGCCTACAATACAGTATATTAGAACACACACACACACACACACACACACACACACACACACACACATTAAGATGCATGGTGCGTGTGTATAAATGGGTGTGGTGTAGCCTATGTGTGTTTTTCTGTACGTGTCTACGTCGTTGAAGGCCTTATTGGTGTGTGTATGTGTGTGTGTGTGTGTGTGTGTGTGTGTGTGTGTGTGTGTGTTTAAGGCCTTACTGGTATGCTGACCTACGTGTTTTTGTGTGTGTTGAAACTTGATTGTATGTGGCCAATGATGATGATGATGATGATTAGTGTGAAAGATTTAGAAGTGACCGTTGTTTGATTTAATGATGTGGATAGATCAAGTAGTGAACATTAAGGTCATAGTTGTGGTACCAATAGTTCTAGTGTCGGTTATTGATGAGTTAAACTAAGGGATGGTGTAGTGGCATATAATAAGTTGGTAGTGTGTTATTTACTTACTGAGGAGGTATGGTGGTATGGACATTTTAAGAAGTGCAAAATTTTTTGAATAACCCCTTCACTACGAAATGTGTCATCCAAGAACTACAGTATATAACTTTGTGCCGGGGAGGGTCGCCTTCACGTAGTGGCACCGCCATAAACCTGTTCCATTGCCTCATACAAACGTCCATCATCCCCCCTTGCCTCCCGAAAGGCAGATGGTGGACTACAGAAGGGCCACAAGATTCGCGTCCTGATGGGCCTGAGCCACAACAAGAAAAAGCTTAGTCATGGCTGGGTTATCAGGGAGAGTGCATGGCCGCCAGGTTGAATGAGAGGAACACCAATACCGAGATGGAAGGATGAAGTGAAGGAGTGCATGAGTGAGGGCGACTTGGGTTGGCACGAAAGAGCGCTGGTGAGGTGAGGTGAGAGAGAAATGGAGGTGACGGTGAACTCTGGGATTGCAGACCTACCAATAGATCAGTTGATAAATAAATAAAATAAATCGTGGTAGTTTCTAGTTACGCTCATTTGGCAAGTGTTACATAAATTAGGCCACTTATTTTGGTCGCGTTAACTGTAGTTGTATTGTGCGAGTATTAGTGGTTTTCCTGTTTTACCTCAGCTAATTATACCTTGAGTTAGCTGTTGATGCTTTGAAATAATGGCCATTAATTGGTCGTCAATTCCAGATACGTTGGTATAGAGAATTAAACTAATCTTTCTTTTGATCTGGAATTCTTAACCTGCGCGTGCGTGTGTTTAGTTTCATTGTTTTGGACAGCGATATGCATTACCAGTGTATGTTATGAGGACATGTACGATAGCCAGTTTGTCCCATTGCTAAACCAGACATTAGTCTCTGTTAGTTCGCTAGTCGATCCGTTGTTTGTACTAACAATTTAATACCAATAATGTGTTCCCGGTCTTGTATGTGCGTTTCTGTGTGTGTGTGTGCGCGTTCACTTGCGTATCGGCGTAATCTCATTATTCAACGCGGAAGTATGGTTGGTATTTCCTGATTTCATCCGTACGCTTACAAAATTCTCGCATATGCAATATTGCAATAATATCGCCTTAATAAAACCCTTGAAATAAATCTAAATGTCGTAGCATAGACTAGAAGTAATATAAAGCATTAGTAGTAGTGAATAAAAGTTGGAATAATGAAATGCAGATGGATAAGCAGGTCGAAGCCAAGGTCACTGGTAGGAATGCGGAGGACACAATATGGCGCCTAGAAAGTTTGTGCCCCACCGCCGACTCTCACCTGGCCCAGTAGTCTTTGTTTGTTTGCATTTTTCTCGGCCTCAGTTCTTGGTGTTTGCTCTTGAATTTACACTGCCCCTGTTTTGAAATTAAATTTGTCTTGGGATAGAGAGGAAAAACTATGATTGTCTTTTATTGGATTTTACGTGCCCCAGTGGAAATTTGTACGCTGTTTTGAATCTGTTCGGAAGGTTGAGAATTTTCAGTTCTCGGGGATGAATTTTGAACCGTGTTTTTAATTTGGTATATGGATTATGGTTTTCACTTCATTTTCGAATTTCATTGATCAGGTGGTTGAGTTAATCGGTTCGTATTTAACTTTTTTTTTTTTAAATCAGTTGCCATTTTTTTTTTTTACTTTTTTTATGAGTGAGTTTGCCCATGTTTTGTTGCTATATAGGCCTAATGATAGTACTGTTAATCTAGAACACAGAGAGAGAGAGAGAGAGAGAGAGAGAGAGAGAGAGACTTTCCACTCATCTCCGGTAGTGGTGAAACAGCCTGCAGGGAAATACGTAACAGGAGTAGATACCAGGGCGAGAACACTGTAGCTATAACTAGGAATGTTAAAATTGTTGCAGGTACCCGTTCATTTTGTAGTTACTGGTGAAGGAACCTATCGTCATCATTTCATTCTGTGCATAATCTTTGTTATTTTACCCTAGCCTGTCATCATCGTCGTCGTCGTCGTCGTCTCCGTCGTCGTGCTAACTGTATTCGCGTTATATTAAATGTGGGCAGGCTTCTCTACCACTTATAACTGAGGTTGGTATAATTCAATAACGCTGCTGTTGATGATGAAAATTTACTAAGGATTTGGTAATGATACGGCTACTGTTATACTTACAGTAACACTGAAAAAGTTTTTTTTTTTTTTTGTACATAAGGTGTGGTTTATAGTGGTTCTTAGCTTGGATATATCCTTCATTGACCCCTTCGGTTCCGGGGGGTTAACACGTGCGAGCGTCAGCCACGTGCCTAGCATCGAACTATGAAACCGTCAAAGTGAGATTAATTAAATTGACGTGGTAAGTAAACGAACGCACGGAATGGGCTGGAAGTGGGTGGGAGGTGGGATAGGGGCAGGAGTGTTGTAGGTAGTGGTGCGGTGAAGGTTTTTTCAAAAGAGTTCTCCGAGAATTAAAGTGGGAAGCAAAGAAATGGGCGCAATGAACGGGCATTGTGGTGGGATGTGTTCAGGGGCCGTGAGAACATACCGGGTGAGATGTGGGTGCTGTCGGATCATTGGTTTGAGCGCAGTGGAACTTTATTTCAACGTGTTTTCCAATAGCAACAATAAGAAAATCTCGCCATGATCTCACCCAGCTTTCAGGTAGTAGCTGCAATGAAATCTGTAAATGAGGTGGTGCTGCGGCTGTGAGGGTTAATGTCAGTGCAGCTGCATAAGAAGTGGTAAAAGACCTTGAGGGCACGAGGTCAGTTCACCCGACAGCACCACAGTGTACAAGACCTTGGTCATGGTGACAGTCTCGTGACGCAACACTCACACGTTGTATAATAAACTGTACCGGTATTGAATGTATTGTATGACACCCTACAGGAATACGTGATAGGCCATTTAGCATCCCAGTACGTTGAATGACCAACATATGGTAATTATTGTTCCTTGTTAATGGAATTCAGAGTAGTTGTTGTGAAATTAATTTATTCTCGTCAGTAAAAACAAAAAGTGTGTCAGGAGAGTAATGGAACACTGACTTTCCTAATGGTCTGGACGCAAAACCTTGTAAATTGGCTTCCGTGCTGCTTGTGTAAGAAAATTGTTTTGAATGTGAAGTGTGAATCTAGCTTGTTATTAAACGTTTCCCAACTAGTGTAAGTACATAAAAAATTATTCCTCCCATCATTAAAAATTTTACTACATATAGCTTATTACAAAGTTTCCACTTTCCGTCTCTCAGTGACAGTGGCGGCCTCGTTACACGTTCTTCATTTATTATTTTACATATAATACCTCAGCACTCTCATGTGTTAGTGTTATACTCATATAATTTTCATTAACGGCTCAAAATAAATCGCTGAGGAAGAGGTTAGGAATCTATTAACCCAGTGAGATACTGGCAAGTCGTGAACCATTCCACCTCATATAGTTGGGATCAGTAATTCGTTTACACCTCTTCTAAACCCTGTCAGAACCTGCTGATATACTGCTAATCAACTTAATGAAATGAATTGGAGTCTCTCAGTTATTTCGGAACCCCAGAAGTATATAGAAATTACTGAGCAAGACTCCGCCGGTGAACGCGTAGTACTGATTGGCACTGTTCTACACACCTGCGTAACCCCTTTAATACGAGGGTCATTCCTTGGTTTAGTAAAATTGCCTAGAAGTGGCAAGACTAAACATAAAAGTTAACACCGTACTGAAAGGATTAATGGAGACTCCAACCCTATTATTACAAGCATCACAAAAGCTGAGTAAAATCGTCTGATGGCCAAATATTATTTTCAAACACTGTGTGTCCGTTATGCATGGCCACAAGTATCCATTTCCCTGGGCGTACATATGGGTCAGCGGAAGGTCACGTGATACACATGAACAGAACCGAGTTGGGGAGGTGGCGCTGTTCCCGATCTATACGCGGCACTTTTTTTTTTTTTTTTTTTTTTACTCTAAATTGTCCAAAAATTGCCATCTCTTCGCCCTGAATGCTAAGTTATAACAATAGATTAACATTAGAATTTGATGCCAGTCATGGAGAAGTGCAGTGAAAAGGATGTATAACCGTAGCACTCATCCTCTCCCATCGACTACGTAATGTAACCTGCAGAAGAACCGAAATCTGAACCAAGTTAATGAAAAAGAAGTATAGGTAGTTATTTTGATGATTATAGAAATTTTGCCTGGCCATAGACAAAGACGAATGCAATAAGTCGGTTTACTTTAAGGCTTATCTAGGTTGCAGGTACCATAGAAAATGCGCTTGAGGATTGTGTGTTTGAGTTTCCTTCATATCAGTATTATCACCTAGTGTTGATCAGTTGTTGCATTACCATATCCCTGAGTTTCTTTGCCTTGCTATGGTGAAATTCCTCAGAAAGTAAATCTCTCTCTCTCTCTCTCTCTCTCTCTCTCTCTCTCTCTGTCCGTATGTGTGTGTGTGTGTTTGTAGTATGTGTGTGTACCTAAATTTCGTTTGTAAGTTCAAGGTTTACACTTCCATGTTTTTCTTTCTCCCTGCTAAGTCATCACGTAATTGAAATAGTTCAGAGGCAGTATTACTGTTGAACTTAACACTGGTAGCAATAACTCACTCGTATCCTCTGGCGGTACGTGGAACAAAGTAACACATTGTCCCCACCATGACAGGGTTAAGAGGCTCCTATTATGTAAACTTTTAGAATGTTAGGTTAATTGAAGTACGATGTGCTGTTCCAGTGGAATTAACCCCTTCAGTCCCATGACGTATTCTGTATTTTATTCTTGCTTTTGCCAAACTACGGGGTGAGTCAGAAATCTGGTGATAAGGGAAAAATACAGTGGTTTATTTCCTTTGCATATTTATGGTGGCGTATGATAGCACTGTCAATCAGACTACAGGGTGAGTCAGAAGTCTGTTGACAAGGGAAAAATACATCGGTTTATTTCCTTTGCATATTTATGATGCATATTAATGGTGATTTGATAGCACTGTCAGTCAAAGAGAGCAAAGGTAGAATCAAACACATCACAGTACAGCATAGTGCAACACAACACTGTATTCATCACACAACACACAACTGTATCTGCTTGGAGGGGATCCCGTGGTGCGTCCTTTTTCCCTTTGATGGCGATTTACCGTGTACTATATTCAGCTTAGGAGACTTGGTTAATTAAAGCATCATTTAGAGGCAAGAACATTTTTACTTTTTATATTCCGTGTTTCGTTTCTCCCTGTTCCTGGCTTCTTAGGATACAGGAGTGATGGAATAAAGCTTTCAGTAACATCCTTGCCTCAAAATATTTCTTAATTTGAATTATATCGCAAGGTGGTACTGACAATGAAAATAGAAAAGTAGCGTACGTCATTGTAGTGAAGGAGGTAAGGAAGTCAAAATATTATTACCTTCAAAGCGATCGTGTAATTGAAATAGGAGTTCAGAAGCCGTATTGGTGGAAGTAATTAGCGGTTCCTGTTTCCGCCGGCTGATTAACCCCTTCAGGCCGAGGATGTGTTTAGAGATTATTTTTGCCACTACCAGACGATTATATTCAGACTAGGAGAAAATCGTGGTAGGTTATCTAAGCCCTCCAGCCCGATAATCCCCCCCTGATCTGTGTAAAATCGTCTGGTGATAGGAAGAACAGAATGAGTAAAAGCGTCGTCGTACTGAAAGGGTTAATTAAAGGATATTATGTCCTTCAGGCAGTTGAGTGCCACTTTTACCAGTTAATTAATCTTTTTATCTGTATTTATTAGTTTTTTTTTTTTTTAACCTTTGCTGCTCTTCTGTCCTTAGGGGAATGATACTGGCGTTTCTTATTTGTTCATTTATTTATTGTGTGTGTGTGTGTGTGTGTGTGTGTGTGTGTGTGTGCTGTAGTGTACATTTAGATAACATACTTAGCGTGAAACCTTAAGTACTTCAGTCAGATGCATATTCTTCATGTCTTGCTGCCTTTTAGATCATTTTAGCCTATTCATTTTTGGAGAGTTTTCGAACAGAAGGGGTTAGATGCAGCTCTCATCAACCCGCTTAGCACTAGAGATGTTTCGTAAGCTGAATAAAATCGGCAGGAGGTGGCAGGAATAAGGCAAACGACGTCCTCGAGTTGAAGGGGTTGAAGTAGTGTGAATGAGAGAAAGAAGACTAAGCATGAGAGAGAGAGAAAAAAAAAATGGAGAACAGGGTGAAGGGCGGCTTGGGAGGGAGTGCGAATGTGTTTAGGCTTTTTTAATTTGTTATTTTACTTATTTTGATGCCTTTGATACAGTGAAAATGGACGTCTGTTTTTTTCCTTAGATATTACTGAACGTCACTAGATTTTTTCCTTCAGAGAGAGGGAGAGAGGGAAATAGTAATGTTAAGAAAAGTGGCTTGTGAAAGGGAGTATGCTAACGAGATTAAGTATGGAAGGAAGGAAGAAGGGAGAGAGGGAGGGAAAATGGAAGAAGTGAAGTTGATACCAGTGCTTGGGAAAAGGGAAAGATGAAAAGAATTATGAAGGAAGTTGAAAGAAAAGAAGAAATGAAGTTAAGGAGAAGGAAGGGTGAAAACAGAGCTGAAAAACGGAGCGTAGAATAACGGAGTGGAGAGAGGCAGGAAGATGGGAGGAAATGGATAAGAATATGACATTAAAAGAGGAGTGAGGTGAAGAATGAGAGGAGAGAAGGAGAGAGAAAAAGAAAGAGGGATGGAGAATGAAGAAAAGGAGTGAGGAGAAATAGGAGAACAGTATGAGGCTTAACAGAGAGAGAGAGAGAGAGGGAGAGAGAGAGAGGTATGTGACACACTTACTCTCTTGAGGTAGTGGCCGGGTCAGGTTGTGTGTGTGTGTGTGTGTGTGTGTGTGTGTGTGTGTGTGTGTTTCTCTCGTTTTCTCTCTGCAGTGCCTTGCCCCAGTGTATTCCTGTATACAGGTATTTGCATATGTGTGTAGGTGTGCACATGAGTATCTTGTGTCTGTTCATTATTAATGTAGGCTATACGTTCAGTATGTAAGCATGTATGTATGTATTTGACTATTTATATATATATAATTCCGAATGTGTATGTTTGTATTCGTTTGTGTGTGTGTGTGTGTGTTTGCATGTTCGCCCTCCCCTTTCTTTCCCTCTCTTCCAGTCTCATTTCTCCAATCCCCTCTTCTTCCTTTGTCTATCCCTCTCTATCCCCCCCTTCCCACTCTCCTGTTATGCCTTTCCCTCGGTGCCGCTAATGGCACAATGTATCCTAGTGTGTTTGTTTCGTAAAATCAATGGACTCCCCCGAGCCCACTCCACCTCTTTCTCTTTACCACCTCATATATTACCTACATTGCCTCTCCCTCTTTAACTTTGCTTTTTATGAATCACTGTTTATTTCCTGATTTTTAGTAACTTGGCCCATTAGTTTAATTTTGACTTTTACCATTTTTTGTTCATTAACTTACGTCTCAGCTCATTTATTTCCATTAGTCCCATAGAGGTGCTTTTCTTTGAGTACGTTATATTTGGGTTTCATACTCACATTTTTTCGTGTGTTCCTTTTCTGTTATTGTTTCTCTTTGCGTTCACTTATTTTAATACTTTTTACTCCAGTCACATATATTTTTAGCTGTCCCATTTTTACGGCTTTGTCAACCTTTATATATGTATTATCCTTTCATATAGTAGTCCCGTTTATTTGGTTCTCTGTACATTTATTTAATTTTCACTTTTTTGTCGACTCATTTATTTGTTTCGTTTACCTTTCTTTTCCAATTATTCCCGGTTATACTGTTGTGTTTTTCCTTTTCACAACCTCGTTTGGTGCTACCGTTTTTGTCCTTGTTTGTCTTTATCTCATTTGTTTATTATTATTAATTACTACTATTACTGCTGCTGTTGCTGCTGCTCCTGTTTTCTCTGCCTTGCTTCTCATTCGTCTCCCTGTTAATTTCCCTTTGTTGTTCATCGTTATTTTATTTACATTTGGGTTTTTTATTGTACTGTTCCTCATTTATTTTTATAGTTGTATATTTCATAGTTTTTTTTTTTTCACGTCCCAATTATGTTTACCTGTACAGGTTTCTCTCTACCTTCATTACCATAAGTAATTGGAAGTTTCATTTTCATAGTGCTTGTCTCCTTTATCATTTTTATGTATTTTTCACATTTTCCTCTGCCGCAGTTTTTTATCATTAGGCTATTTATTGCCTTGTTAAGTTCCATGTATGCACTCTTTACGTATCTCCATTTATCATTCTTATTTATATATCCACTTTTTTTTTACCTTGCATCTCATTAATTATTGTAATTTTTGGATTCCTGTATTTTTCCACCTTACCTCTACTCATTTGTTATACTCATTTTTTCCCGTCTCTCTCTCTCTCTCTCTCTCTCTCTCTCTCTCTCTTTTTTTTTTTTTTTTTTTTTTTTTTTTTTTGTCGGTTCCTCTGTCTTAGCATTACGTTTATTTTTTACCCTTCTCGTCTGCTTTATTTTAGTTTGTGAGTTTTTTCCTGACTTCCTTTTATTTCTTATGTTTGTGCCACATACTCTGCTTCTTTCTTGCATTCCTACCCCTTCCTGCCACCTCCTTTCTGACCTTCCTTCCCTCCTTTCTTCTTTTTCATTCTTCCTGTTTGCTTTCTTGATTTCTCTAGAGTCTAGTCATATTACTTTTTTTCCCTTCGCGTCTGTTTGCGTATTATTTCCTTCCTCCTGCTTTTCTTTTTATGCTGCTTTACCTACTTTTCTTCAATCGTGTTTTCATCCTGTCCTACTTTTTTTCTTGCCATCTTTCTTCCTTTGTGTGTGTGTGTGTGTGTGTGTGTGTGTGTGTGTGTGTGTGTGTGTGTGTCTGTGTGTATATGGGTGGGTGGGTGCGCGTCCGGTTTGGTATGTTTACATTAATTTTTATCTTTCGTCATCTTTTCTTCCGGTTTTGCTCTCATCCTGTCTCCCTCTCCCACAGCTGTTGATTTTTCTGTTTCTCCTTCCCGTACTGCCTTCTTTCTGCTTCTCAGTTAACTACACGTTGCTTGTTTTCCTTCATGCCTCTCTAGTTTTCTTTCTTTGTAACTTCTGCTCTTTCCGAATACTTCCTTTCTGTTCTCCTTACCTTCTTCACACATTCCTTTCTTCCTTCCTGTAGCCTTTCTCTCTTTCTTGCGTCGTATCTACTTCCCCTCCCCTTTTTTCATATTCATTTTATTGTTTTTGGTGTTTTTGTGTTTTTTTCCATATCCTTCTAATACCTTAACTCCCTTGTTTTGTTCTCTTGCTTTTCTGCCTTACCGTATGCTTCCATTTTTTTTTTCCCCATTCCCTTACACTATCCTTACACCTTGTCTTCACTTCCTCTCCATCCTCCCTCGCTCCCTTCTCAAGCATCATCAGTCTCCTTGCTTTGTATCTCTCAGTCATCTCTCCTTATCCTCACTCCCCCAGTCTCTTTCCCCTCCCTCCCTCTCTCCACAACTCTCATTAATCTCCCATTCTCTCTCTCTCTCTCTCTCTCTCTCTCTCTCTCTCTCTCTCTCTCCTCACCCTCTGCCTTTACTGACCCCATAATTCTTTTAACTCTCTCTCTCTCTCTCTCTCTCTCTCTCTCTCTCTCTCTCTCTCTCTCACACACACACACACACACACACACACACACACACACACACACACACACACACGTCGTCAATACATCCATCGTATGCAGTGTTGACTCGGCTTGTTTGGATGGGTGTGTTGAAAATGTCGGTCCCGCTATACACATTAATACATCAGTTCATTTACACACACACACACACACACACACACACACACACCACACACACACACACACACACACACACACACACACACACACACACACACACACACACACACACACACACACACACAAACTCAGTATACTCTCCAAACTACGCATACACAAACATACATATCCAACGCACATACCGGTACGTAGATTAACCCCTTCCCTCCAGTGACGTACCTTTATTCTTGCCATTCCCAGACGATTCTCTGTACGGTTTGCTTTCATCTGAGGGAACTGGTCTACACCCACCAGTTGAATATCAGTCGTGGTCCCATGAAATTCTAAAAACCTTAGTTATATGGGGTTAGCATGTGTCTCCTTGGTTATTAGTCAAAACACCGCCACTATGACCACAGCTGGCAGTGAGTTGAGTAGAGACGAGTTACGGATCCTTGTAAGATTAAACACATTATAGTGAACTTAGAATGCCACAATACTGATGGGGTTAAGGAAGGTTAGAGAAGGTCGTGTTTAACCTTTCAAACACGAAGTCTCTCCTTAGGTCAATAAAGTGTCTGATCCAAGAGTATTAGAAGAAGAAGAGAAATAGAAAGAAATGCCTGTGACTGAGGGAGTTAGCTTAAGTACACCCTATTAAATCAGACATTGGCTACGCACATAACCTACGTACATAATTATTACATCCACAGACAGTTTCACTCTCTCTCTCTCTCTCCCCCCAATATATCCTCAACACGCTTTAATTTTCACATGCCAATACAAAAGACCCAGGCCCACGAAACGCGCGCGCGCACACACACACACACACACACACACACACACACACACACACACACACACACACACACACACACACACACACACACACACACACAGGTAGTCGCTAGTTGTGACAGAAACTTACCGTTAACTAGTGTCAAATATTATAGGATATCATCATCATCATCATCATCATCATCATCATCATTATTACTAATATTACCCTGCAGTCCATAAAAATTCCCCTAACTCGTCGTCTGAGTATATTAGCACTTGTATACCCACGTACTTCAGAGAGAGAGAGAAGGGGGGGAATAATCTTTATATCAGTCCAGTTACTTAAGAGAGCTGTATCATATCAACCAAGAAGCAACAAAAACTCAAATCACAACAAACCTATTAACAACAACCACAACAACAACATGGCGCCGGATAATATATACCACAGATGGAAGCAAAAACATGAATGTCTTGGAGGAACAGATTAATATAGACTTGGTGGGGCTCAGATACCACCACCACCACCACCACCAACAACAACAACATGAACAGCAACATCACGATCGCCACCAACATCACCATCACCACCACTGTCATCATTATCACCATCATCATCCGTACCACCACTACCACAATCATCATCCCTACCACCACCACCACCACCACCACCATAATCATATCATCATCCTAAACAAAAACAACAGAAACAGCGAGGTTATACTATAGCATAAGAAAAGGTGAGAAGAGATGGCCTTGATAGTGTGTATGTATGTGTGTACGTGTGTGTGCATAAATGAGGTCAACCCTACAAGCCGGGGAGGAATGAGAGAGAGAGAGAGGGGAGGGAGAGACGGGTTTGGGTGTACGGGCGTCATGTGCCTGTTTATGTATTTACATGTGAATGTATATATAATGTGACTTATGGTGCATGGACATCGTGTATGTGTGTGTGTGTGTGTGTGTGTGTGTGTGTGTGTGTGTGTGTGAATATACTGTAGGTATATACACATGTACGTTTATATGAAAAGTATTTATAATGTATATGTATGAATACGATTGTGTGCGTATGTATGTGTGTGTGTGTGTGTGTGTGTGTGATTCGAAATATATAAATATTACCTCCTTTTACACGACGCAAGTGTATAAATTATGTGTGTCTGTATGTAAGTATCGGCATGTGCACCAGTAAGGGCGAGGTTGCGTGCATGCATTAATGTGTGTACGTGTGTGTGTGTGTGTGTAGGTGAGGTCGGTGGGCGTGTCAGATGTACGATAACAGCCTTTGTTTACACATTTCAGGTCTCCCACACTAACCTAGTTCTGCGAAGACCACAAGTTTTAAAATTAACATCAGGAATATTATGGATTCTGTGAATTTTGCCATTTTTGAATGTCAGCTTTGGTATTTGGTTGTTGAAATGGTAGTGATGGTGGTGGTGGTAACAGTGGTGTTAGTGGTGAAAGCAGGGGTGTGGTATTGGTATGCTGGCAGCTGGAATGTTGGTGGTAGAGATGGTGATAGGTGTGAATATGGTGATGGTGATTGTGATTGTTGTGGTGGTAGTGGCGAAAGAAGGACTATGTTACTGGTATACTGGAATGTTGGTGGTTGAGTTGATGGTTATGGTGGTGGTAGAAATGGTGGTAATTATTGTGGTGGTGGTGAAAGTAGAGGTGTGGTATTATGCTGGAATGCTGGTGGTAGTGCAGATGGTGGCAGTGGTGTTAGTGGTGGTGGCGAAAGTCGTATTTTCAGCATCAAACAGTTATGCGCATTTTTTTTTTCTACTTTTGTATATAAATAGATTTAGTATTTAGTGGATGAAATAGGGGTGATGGTGGTAGGCTGGTTGTGAAGGTTGAGGTTGTGATGGTGGTGGTGAAAGTAGAGGCATGGTACTGGAAGGCCATGCTGGAATGTTGATGGTGGCTGTTGTGGTTGATGGGAGAAGAGGAGCAGGGATGGTGGTAGTTGTGGTTGGAATTGTGGGAGCGGTGATGGTGGCTGAGGCTGTTAAGTGAGAGTTTTGGTAAGCGGGGTTGTTAGTTAGTTTTCCCTCTCTGGCTCCTATGACTCAGTTGAATAAAATCGTTAGGCTTTAGTTGGAATAGAGTAGTACGAGTTGCTGTGATCGTGAGAGGGTCTGTGGTGACATTTTTAAAAATTCAAGCATCTGTGACTCAAATAAAATCAGTGGTATTAGCTAGAACAAAACCCTAACGACGTGACCATACGAGGACTGATGATATTACGTTTTAGAGTTAATTTCCTAAATAAAATAAAAGTATACAGTATAGGAAATCATGGAGTCTCATGGTATCAGGAGATGTTTGACAAAGTTAGCCTTGTCGAATAATACCGGTGATTATAACGGGAAATATATGCTGTCGGAGCGAGTGTACCCAAACAAAAGGCAATACGGTACTAACAAAAGAAATAATGCCGTGCTATATCACACCAGCAGCTGACATACTACCAACAACAGGCGTACTATAATAACCAATGAACAGTGATCAGATGAACAGTGCTGTCATACAAGAGCAGGATACCCCTAATGGTGATGATAATACAAATAAAAAAGTATCAGACTAAAGTACACAAAGTATCAATTAAGGCTTAAAAAAAAAAAAAAAAAAAAAAAAAAAAAAAAAAAAAAAAAACGTCTCCTATAGATAGCATTAAGAGGAGAAATAATGTCAGTGAAAATAATGCTAACACATAAATCATACTTTTTCAATCATCATCATCATCATCATCATCATCATGGCAGCACTTGTAGTACGTCACCATAATATTATAACAGGAACGAGTACGTCATGAACACTATATGTTAACAGTTTGTCATCAGTATAAAGAAAATGGGTATGTTGAATGACCCAGTAGGTCAAATAAAGGCAAATGTCATAATATTTCAAACTTGTTCTCTTTTCTTTTTTAGTGAGAGTCCAATGTCATTTTCCTAGACCTGTCCCCTGTTTGGTTACAGTTATCAAGTTTACAAATCATTTACTCCAGGTCGTTAGAAAAGTATGTTCTGTAGCTATTATAGTAAGACAAAAACGCACCACACGCTGCCACACTACACCACACTACAGTGCACCACACCACACCACACCACACCATTACGCTACACCACACTCCATTACACTACAGTGCAATGCAATGCACTACACTACACTAAGCTACACTACAGTACATTACATTGCACTACGTAGGACGACACCACACTACATAACACTGCACTATACTACATTACAATGCAATACATTACACCACACTACAGTGCACTATCAACACTACATTACTCCACCCAAAAAAAAAAAAAATCGTCATGTACTTCAGTCTCATCCTTGGTCAACCTCTTCTTTGACCCTCCTAAACAGACAGGTAAAAAATGAAAATAAAAATAGAAAACATCGTGTAAATTAATTTCATACGAGAGAGAGAGAGAGAGAGAGAGAGAGAGAGAGAGAGAGAGAGAGAGACGGCCAAAGTTTTTAATTCGATATACATTAATACCTTTGGCGGGAAGTTAGTGCAGAGGCGGTATTTATTTATTTATTTTTATTTATCAAAGAGCTGTAATGCCGTCAAAGCTGGGAGCCGATTTAATTACTCTCAGGAAAGTGGCCTTGTGAGGGACCCGATTTAATTAACTGATTTATTTTTTATTGCGTACCTGTTTTTTTCTTTAAGGGTCTTGTGTTGTGTTCTTTGATTGTGTGAAGTGATGCTTGGTAGTTAAGTATTTTTTTTTACTGTTGCTTTTATTATTATTATTATTATTATTACTACTACTACTACTACTACTAGTTAGAATGAATGATAATAAAATTATTATTATTGTCGTTATTATTATTATTAGTAGAAGTAGTAGTAGTAGTAGTAGTAGTAGCAGCAGCAGCAGCAGCAGTAGTAGTAGTAGCAGTAGTAGTAGCAGTAGTAGTAGCAGTAGTAGTAGTAGTAGCAGTAGTAGTAGTAGTAGTAGTAGTAGTAGTATTTTCTTTCAACTTTCCTCCTGCTTCATTACCCACGTACATCCTTTTGTTTGCAGGTAAGTGGTGATCAACAGTGAACTCCAAGCCGTGTAAAACCCAGGATGGACAAGACGCGGATCCAGCATGTGAGTCATTAAGGCTATTTTTGGTTAATTACCCAGATAAGGACATTGAGAACCTCATTAGATGTGTAATTAAACTTTTTTGTACATTTAATTAAGGTCTTTGTAGATTGAATAGCCAGTGGATTAATGGTTTTTGAATTGGGAAGAGAATTTTTGTTGATGTTAATATATTTACCGTAGTGCCTGGTGTTTTGGTTTTGTGTTTGTACGTGAGGTTTAGAATGTGTTTTGTGTGTGTGTGTGTGTGTGTGTGTGAGAGAGAGAGAGAGAGAGAGAGAACACACACACACACACACACACACACACACACACACACACACACACACACACACACACACACACAAATCGTTCCCTGATAGGATAACCCTTGTCCCCTCACCACAGCAGCACTCCAGTCCAGTCACCTGTGTCCAGTACCAGCGTGCCACCTGACCTAAAGCTACTGTGTGTTTGTGAAGCCGTGATGATAGACCACAAGGCAGGGGATACAGGCAAGGAGGGGGTGTGAGTGGTATGACAAAGGCCAAGGGTTAGGAGGACGGGCAGTGAGATGGCAGCTAGACTTGGCTTGGTGAATGGGAGACTATACTCATTTTACTCTAACTTGGCCTAAAACTGCCCTTCCTTCTTCCTGAATGCTCAGTTGTAACAGTAGATTATCACTGGATTACGGTGCTAGTCATGAAAAATGGCTAAGGAAAGGATGTAGAGCCATAGTATTATTATCTTTTTCTGTCACTGAACTACTGAAACAAGCTGCAAAATGAAGAAAATCTGGGCCAAGTTAAGTAGACAAGAGTATAGGTAAGTCGGTCGGTTTAGTGCTGACGGCGAGTGGTGGGTTCGAGCACCGCCGACTGACACTAAGTTTGTGGGATGGACGCCCACGTGTAGCAGCCAAATAACCAAACCTACACCATATTACTGCCTCCTCCTCCTCCTACTCTTTCTTCTTCTTCTTTTTGTTAATAATAGCATCATTATTGTTGTTAATAAATAGGGCTACCATATATATTCTTTCCGAATATATTTTTCATGATATTTTCAAAATTGTGGTCAGTATTAAAGTATACATTTTTGCGGCGTATCCAAGCTTTCATATTTTCATTTCCTGGCTATGTATTTTGATATTATTAGTGGGTAAATGTTAAATCATATACTAATATCATATGGGATTGTTCTGTACGCATTTATTTATCATCAGCTTGTATGCACAACTCATTATTGCATACATACATTGATACACACAGCTTACAGTGCATACATATATACATACATACATGTATGCTTAGATATATACAGTAGATAGATAGGTATGGGTATAGGTATAGATATAGATATATACAGGGTGTCCCGGGAGTAAAGTCAAAAACTTTGAGAAATGACAGATGAGGGAATTCTCTCTCTCTCTCTCTCTCTCTCTCTCTCCAGAGTTTTCCTCCAGGCACTCTCTCCACTTTTTTTCCCGTGCTTTTGGTGTCAGTGTTTTTGGGCGACAGTGGTGGTGTTGATGTTGAGAGAGTGAGAGAGAGAGAAAAAAAAATAACACTTTTATAGACAAATTTCTCTGACGTTCAAAATCACATAAACTCAGTTTGTAGGAGAAAGCTGAAAAAAATAAAATAAAACCATAAACATACAGAGAAATAGATGAAATAAAGAAAAAGTTTGACAGTATACTGCCTTGGGGCTGTGTGTGTGTGTGTGTGTGTGTGTGTGTGTGTGAAGACGAAATAAGAAAAAGTTACATTCTGCCTTGGGGCTGTGTGTGTGTGTGTGTGTGTGTGTGTGTGTGTGTGTGTGTGTGTGTGTATTACCGTACAGCTAGATGGGAAGGGTGAGACAAGAATACTGTTATCACACACACACACACACACACACACACACACACACACCAGACCCTTCTTGTATGATTATGACCATTCCGTAATATTGTTTGTTCTGTTATTATGATAAACTACACACGCTGATGAATGTACTGAACAGGATCCAGAGATGGTGTTCCACTGAGAAAAGTATGGAATTGAATATTTACTGCATTTACTGATCCATGCCACCTAGTCAGTGCGGATATGTAATTAATAATGTCGCAACTGCAGGAAATTGAAAGCTATAGTATTACGTTTATTATAATACTTGAATTGCAAATTAAGAATTAGTCTTATTACGAGAGTACTTCCGTTAACAGCTACAGCCATCATCCCTCCAGCGTGTCGCCATTAAATAATGTTTCCAGCCTCACCACTTCAGTACGATGACTTACTGTAAACTTCAGACGATTTATGTAGCGTAGAGGACTTCAGACTGGATTATTCAGATATAACATTAACCCCTTCAGAATGAGGTGTTAGCAAGAACAAAATCGCCGAGAGGTAACAAGAAAAGTACTTCATCGTACTGAAAAGGCTAACACAACTTCCCTTCACTGTATCAGTCATTACCCCCCCCCCCCCGAGTTTTTTTTTTTTTTTTTTTCCCTTCATTTTCCGAAATAGAAAACTGCGTAGTAAGGAACGTTCTCTCTAGCCGTGGGCCTTGCCTCAGGTCACGTGTGGAGCTGCAGAGAACATCATTTTGTAGCTGGCTTTTTTGCGGCGTGGGTGTATTTATGTGTGTTGGAATTGTTATTGCCGGGGGGGGGGGGAAAGGCTGAAGTTTATTTTTAAGTATTTTTCTTAACCCGTTGATTGCGGTGGATTTCTACGAGATAAAATTCGTCTTGCGTTTGCTGGAATGAACTGTAAATATTGATTCTTCGTCAAACAACCGAAATTTTTAAAGCATTTTTTCTATGTTTTTAATGGTTTTCCTTTTCCATTTCTTTCTTTTATTTGCTGTGGTATGTTTTTCTAGGGGTGAATAAGAGATTAAATTTGCCAGAAATTTATTTTTTCTACCTTGGGCAATTGGTTAAAATTTTCAGATTATGGTGTCTGTCACTTTCCTCCACCCTCTCTTCCCTTCCGTTTTCTGACTCCCCCCCCCCCAAAAAAAAAAAAAAAAAGACACTAGAAGACGCAAAGGTGGGGGAAGTGTACTGTAGTTGTGGTAGCTCCCTATTTTTTTTTTTTTTTTCTAGGAACGACATGCGGGGCGAGGGGGTGTTTGCTGATTCCCCCCCTTTTTTTTTAAAATATGCACACTATGAAAGACGTGAGTGAGGGAGGTGGAGTGCAGCCGTGGTTTTTTTTTTTTTTTTTTTTTTTTTTTTTTTTTTTTACGCACGCTATGGAAGACGTGAGGGGGAGGAGTTGAATGGTTTAGTTGCATCATCTCAACCTCGGCGGGAACTGGTCCGTGCTCCCGCGCTAACTGAACGAGTCTCACCTCCCTCCTCCCGTCATACTTCGCCAATTTTTGCTCTTTCCCGCGTCTCACAGTCAATAGTTTGCATATTAGCGGCAAGTACAATGTGGCAGGTAGTGATCAAGTGGTGGTGAAGTAGTAGTGATTGGAGGAAACAGACGAAATAAGTGATCACAACATGCCTTCTGGGGGTGCCTGATATCGACTTCCGTCACGTCACTGGGGGGTATATTTACGCATCGTTCTTAGGTTTCTGTTGTGGGTAAGATCGCTTGTTTAGGCTTTGTCTCCACCTGTGCAGCTGCCATACACTTCACAAATAAATAAGGTGGATATTAAAGTGAAAAAAGATGTGAACATAGTAAGATAAGGTACACAGAAGACTAGGTTATCGTGAAATTGCTTAAGATCCTTGATAAATACGGGTCCAGGAGGCGCCATTGTTCCCGCCACTCTTGCCATTGTCTGGGGGAAAGCTGGCCATATTTGACACACACACACGGGACTGTATTCTTCCGCCTCCCTGTATGCCAAACACCCAACCATTGCCTGGGGACGTACATGAGCGGAAGTCAGCAACGCGGAAATTATATGAGCAGAACTGGGTGAGTCGAGAGCTGGAGTGCACGGGGCCGCTTCCATAGTCGATTTGGTTGCATTAAAAAAAAAAAAAAAAAAAAAAAAAGTCTGGCAAACTTGACTGGGACGGAGTGTTTATTAAATCGTTACTGCACGTGGGAGGATGCTTGAATATTACTGATCGTATCGCCCTTCGCCTACTGGCCCACAGTCGCGCAGCTCACAGGTCCTAATTTTCGAGTTTCACTCATGTAGCCTTTGAAGATGCTTTATGCCGTTCTCTGTGAAAAACTATGAGGACAAACGTGTGTGATGTCCGTCTGTTGACACATCACCGTTAAGTTACTGTGGAAGCGAAAAGAGAGGTTCGAAGGTTTCGTCGATTTAAAAAAAAAAAAAAATGCGGAGGGGCTTTAGGAATTGTAGGTAACACTGCTTTGTGTGTGTGTGTGTGTGTGTGTGTGGGCTCGATGTTCGCTGCCTGACCTACCGTTTAGCAGTCCTCCGGAAGGAAAAGAGAAAGAAGACAGTAGGTAATGATCAAGACAGCAGATATTACCTTTTTGACGCTGGAAAGGAAAAAATGAAGACAAAAATATGGTCATATATTTTTTTTCCCTTCCATTGACTGTGTTCCCGATTTCTCTTTGTTTGTATTTCTTATGGTTATTTTGATGGCTTACCTGTTTTCTTTACTAGAATACAAAAATTTTCTTCTAAAATGATTATTAAGAAGCAGGAATGGCAAAAGTGCACAGATAAGAGATGAAAAAAGCACAGAAACAAGAGCATTCCACCAGCTAAAAGTACATGTTTATGGCTAAGGTGTGGACTGTAGTACGTAATGGGTATTGGTCTCCAGATCTCCTCCCATCCTGAATGCCCTCATGTTTCTGTGCCTTTTTCACCTCTTATCTTAGCACTTTTGTCCTTTGCAGATTTGGGAGACCTGAACCCATTATTACATTCCACACCTTATCCACAAACATGTATTTGTAGCTGGTAGAGTGCTCATGCTTCTGTGCTTTTTTCATCTCTTATTTGTGCACTTTTGCTATTCCTACTTCTTAACAATCATTTTAGAAAATTTTTGTTTTCTGGTTTATTATCTTTTTGTGGAAGTATAATTACGCATAAAGCAGGTGTTAGCTTTGGACTGTTAAATGCATGGCGTGATTTCAGCATTCCAAGCATGCATGTACAGTCATGTGATGTGATTTGGATACTTTTTTTTTTACATGCATAGCTTGATTTCATTACACATGCGCGCATTCTGAGCATGCATGTACTGTACATGTACCACGCTCTTAGGTCTGGCGCCAAGCTGAGAGATGGAGAGATAAGTATAGGAGAAAACAGTGACAAATTAAACTGAGTGAAAATGAGAAAACAACGATGAATTATTATTATTTTTAAATATTATTGAGTTCTGGAGTAGAGAGTCCTATGATGCCTTGTCCCTGAATGCTGATTGATACTGTGAGAAGGTAACGTGGTGTGTAGCACTGTTATATCACACTTGGGGAAAACACTAGATATTATGCTTGTACGCGCGCACCCAAGCGTAACACCATGCAGGCATGCACTTATGTGTAAAGAAGTATCCTGAATTGCATTACTTAAGCTTAGTTGTGAAAGTCAGTAAAAAGCTAGCTCCCTTCCCAGGATTGACTCGTATTCAAGGTAGTGTTTAACGTGTTGTTAGCCTTCTGTAGTTACAGAAGTATAAAGCACTGTTGTTGAGAAATAAAGATGAGACCCGGAGAACATCGCGGTAAGCCGTAGCTAGCTGCGGTAGAGCGATGCTGTTTAGACGCAGTTGACTTGAAGAACATAGCTCCATTGCTGCTGAAAGACTAAAACGAGGGTGCCTTCCCGTTAAAAGAAGTGTTTTGGTACATTCTTTAACTGTAGGCGAGCTGTAGCTAACCAATATTGCGCAAAATGGCTTACTTAGGGTGACCGCAATTCGGTTTTCAGGTGGTAACTCGCGAACCGTAGCCTGAATGCTTAACGTGGGGAAAATATATATATATATATATATATATATATATATATATATATATATATATATTATACGCTTGACGTGAAGCGTTTTGGTGTACAGTACACTCGTGTACGCCTTTTTGTTTTGGAGTTATGACTTCTTTCGGCTCTCCCCTTAGGGGTCGCCACAGCGGATCACCCTTCTCCATCTTACTCTGTCTTCTGCATCTTCTTTTACACCTACCACCCGCATGTTCTCGTTCACTACATCCATAAACCTTCTCTTTGGCCTTCCTCTCTTTCTCTTGCCTGGTAACTCCATTTCCAGCATCCTCCTCCCGACATACTCCTCATCCCTCCTCCGCACATGACCAGACCATCTCAGTCTCGCCTCTCTAGCTTTGTCCCCAAGTTTTGGAGTTATGTCTGATGAAGAAAAAAGAAAGAGAAGAAAATTGATATTTTTGCGGTTCGATTTTTCGACTCCTACGAAGGTTAGGAAGACTTTGCGAATAGTTTTGCACTTGAATAGCGAAGGTCTTTTAGTTCATAAGCTTAGGACTGGCCTTTGCGACTGTCTTCGCGCGAGAGTTCTTATGCTCATTGTACAGGACATCATTTTGAACCTGCGCCATTCCTACTTACTTAGTGGCTGCCTCATTCCATGATTATTGTTTTATCTTGTTAATAACTTCCATTACCTTTGGCGTGTGATGCATTATATTATGTATTATATATGATATACATATATACTGTACATACATACATATTACTGGTATCGTATTTCATTAATATTCATTGCATCGGTAGATATTGGAGAGGAGGTCAGGAAGTCTCGCGAAAGGAGAAAAGTTCTGGGAGAGAGAGAGAGAGAGAGAGTATAATAGATGAGGTTACTACGTGAGGTTAAAGGAAGAGTAGAGAAAGACAAGAGGGTAAGGGCCATGTCACTGAACTTCCGGGATAATGTGAGAGAAGGTGAAGGGGCGCAGGATTGGGGGGAGTGGCAGGGGAGGGGACGTTGTGGGATGGGAGGAGGGAAGAGATGTGAGGAGGGAGAGTGGAGAGAGGTGTGCTGGTGGAGGGACTGACGATTATGGGAGAAAGGAGTTTGATACATAGAGAAACAAACAACAATTCTCTCGGCTCTTGAAGTCGTTTGTTATAGGGTTTAGGCATGAAAACTATGATATCTGTTTTATGAGTAAGATAACAAAGCAGGGACGATTAGTAAGTGAAAGTAATTCTCTCGGCTCTTGAAGTCGTTTGTTATAGGGTTTAGGCATGAAAACTATGATATCTGTTTTATGAGTAAGATAACAAAGCAGGGACGATTAGTAAGTGAAAGTGCAATTAGGATTAACAAGAGTGAAAATTATGGTAAAAGAACTGGCACCGGGGCTGTTAATTTTTGAAAGTGTACTGCATATGACAAAAAAAAAATTTGCAGTGATAACCTTTTCCCGTGTCCACATATTTTCCTTTAAGTTTTGACTACGGAAGAGCTGTATGTAGCTTGTTTGAGGAAGGGTTAGAATTTTTCCGTTAATCCGTTCATTGTAATTATTTTTCTACTTACCGTCATGCGATGTTATTCAGTTGAAGGATTACCTCGTATCGCGAAGGAGTTAAAAAGTGTTAGGGATGCATTGAGAGAGAGAGCGAGAGAGAGAGAGGGAGGGAGAGAGAGAGAGAGAATGATGGTGATGATGATGAAAGTTTGCGAGTTTGACTAAGCATACATTTTCAACACAGTCCCTCAACAGTTTCTGGGGCACCTTTCCGAGTTCAATCACCCGTGCTCAACCCACTCCAACAATCCCAGAATTCACCTCTCCCTCCCCCTAATTTGCATACGCCAACGTTGCATAGTTTTAATTCTGCAACATATTGGGCCAGGTAGCTTTCATTTGCATTCCCGGGGGCTCGCTTTGCAACTTACACCTTACCCACTTACCTGCATGTGGAAAGTTATCAATTTTTACTCACCTGGCTCTCTCTCTCTCTCTCTCTCTCTCTCTCTCTCTCTCTCTCTCTCTCTCTCTCTCTCTCTCTCTCTCTCGTGCACCCTTAACCCAACTTACCAGGCACACGGTAAAAGAAAATTAACAACTCCCTCCTCTGACCGTGCTAAGTTAGGTTGCAAGTTACGAGAGAGAGAGAGAGAGTGAGGTGAGGGGGTCGTGGAGGAGGGTGGGGGGGGGTAAGTAGGGAGGGAAAGGTTTGAGGAAGGTAGGGCTGAAAGGTGAACGAGACTGACATCAAAGAAGAAAGATGTAATTATGATGATATGAGAAGACAATGGAAAAAAAAAAGCAATGGATAGTGAATTGGGCGTGTGGAGGGTTTCGCTAAAAATATTTGTCGGGATCTGAAGGTTACATACATACATACCACACATATATACATACATTCATACAAACATACATACCACACATACATGCATAAAAACATAGTCTTCTGTTGTGCTTGAGGAAGGATGGAGGGAAAGTGGTAGAATGGGGAAGGAACAACAGACAGAAGGACGAAAGGACAGCAGAAAAGAAGTAAAGAAAGACCTTGGGATTGATCGGGTCATAAGGGAAGAGAGAAGGAAGGAAAGATATGGTATGGGAGATTGGGTAGGTAATCAACGAGAGAAAAGATGGAAGGAAAGAACAGGAGGAGGATTGGTTGGGTAAAGGAAAGGAAGGAGGAAGGAAGGAAGGAATAAAAGGAGGATTGGGATAGATAGATACAGGAAGAAAAGGTCAAGAAAGGACGAATGAAGGACTAAGTGGATAAAGAGAGAAAAGAAAGGAGTATGAAGATTGAGTAGGATACGTAGATGGGAAAGAAAAAGGGAAGGCAGGAAAAGAAGAAAAATGACAACTATACCATGTCGAAAAAATAATCTTGTTTTGTTTTTGTTTTATTTATTTTTTACAGGAGAGAAATAATTTTAATCTTCTTCAGGTATGAATATGGAGGGAAGATATGCATTTATACATAGATATCTGTGTAGTGGGGAGAACAGGCGATGGTGGAGAGACGTGATGAGGGGAAAAGGAAGGACGGAAGAATTGGCTGGAATAAAGAAGAGAAGAAAGGAACAAGGAAAGGGAGGGACGAAAAGTGTAGGATGAAGGAGGGAGGAGGAGAGGGAATAATAATGGTAAAGGAATGATTGAAGAGGGAGAGACAATGACAGGTGAAGCCAAAGAAAGATTGAGCCGTGAGTGAAGATGAGTATCTGTGAGGATAAAAGTGAGTGAATAACGTAATGAGTAATAGGTAGAGTTATGAATATTGGGGAGATTGAAAGTGAATGGCTGGCTGTACGGCTGAATATAAGTACCAGGTCGTGGGTGAGTAACAGATTGTGTGTGAATATTTGGTAGATTTGGAGTGCATTGGAGTAAGTGTTTTGTAGTGTCGGGATGAGAGAGAGAGAGAGAGAGAGTACAATCGAACAGTTGTGTGAATGAATGTAAGACTGAGTACAAGTAGCCTGAAAAGGTGAGTGAATTTTGGAGTTTGTGGAAGGGTAAGAGATAGCAAGGTGATGAACTAATGGTGCAAATGAAAGTTAATGAATTTGGGGGGGTGAGTGCTGAAAGAGTTCATGTGAGGGTAATGGATTTAGATGAAGTGGTGAATGATGAAAGGCTTGCTTCAGTAAAGTGAAATTACAGTAGGCTGAAATGTTGGTTTGATGGTGATGAGTGAAACTAAGAGTGAAGAATATCATCTAAAGTGGGTTATCATCATCATCATCATCATCATCAGTATCACTCATCATCATTATTATCAGTATCACTCACCATCATCAACTGTTTCATTCCTCCTTTTCCTCCTCCTCCTCCTCCTCCTCATCATCATCATCATCATCATCAGTACCATTCATCATCATCATGATCATCATCGTAATCAGTATCTTTCATCATCATCATCGTCAAGCAAACTGAAGTTCCAGATAGGTAATGAAGATAGCAAAAGTGCGGTAAGAGCTGATGTTAGGGTAATGGGTTTAGATGAGGTGGTGGATGATGAAAGGCCTGCTTGGATGAGCGAATGAGTGAGATGGAGTTGCTCGAGATAAGGAAAGAGGTAGAAGTGTGGAGTATTTAGCTTCACCATCATCAGTATTACTGCCATATCAGTAATATCAGTATAAATCATCATTGTTGTCCAAACCATCGGTGTTCATCAAAATCACCATCATCATCATCATCATCATCATCCTACATATAATAGCTCCGTAGTATATAGGCCTTTTCAATGTTCTACGCTCTGATGTGTTGTTTGTTAGTCTGTTTTATTCTGGTTCAGCAGATTTACGAAATGTGTCCCTCCATCTGGTTGTCTGAGCCATTTCTTCTTTTCACTTCATCTCTGGGTTAATACGGTACCGGAATTATATATATATATATATATATATATATATATATATATGTAATATACTTGTCTGCGAGATACCTTAGTCGCTCCAAATTAGGCTACCCTTTTTAACGGCCAAACAAGTTAATTAATTAGACAGAGCTAATTAACCCGTTCATTTCGGTGCCGTACCAATAGACTGATAGCCTTTATATTTTACACTAAGCTGCGTACGGAATATTTAATTAGGCTTAGGAGAGGCCCCCGTCCCTCATCCTGAAGAAGTTAAAACTGTCTCATTAGCCCATTCAGTAAGATGAGGTCTTTTAATTAAACACCAGAGTCGGTTGTGTTTACATGACAGAACTGGGTCACTCCCATAGTCTTACATACTAGCAAAGGCCTGGTTGCATGAGTTTGATGAGCATTAGTATGAGGTGGGAATGAGTTTTTTTGGTTACTAGTCAAAGTGACTTCAGTCTGACTACAGTTGGCCGTCAATTGAGCTGAAAAGGGTTAGAGGCCATAGTCAGGTTAGAAGAAACGCGCTATCGCCAGCTGCAAAACGCGCTATCGCCAGCTGCAAAACGCGCTATCGCCAGCTGCAAAACGCGCTATCGCCAGCTGCCTTCAGACAGAAAACTATATGAAAAAAAAGTAAAATTAATGATTTATATATAAAATGGTCGTGCTCATGTTGCCTGGTGTTGTAATGCAAAGCCAGCTATCCTATAAAGTATTCATAGCAGCTTAGTGATGTTAGGTTAACATTAAACAAGTGATAATAACCATAGCATAATAAAATAGGAAAACTTTTATACGGTACGGGTGCAGAACTAGTGATTATAACACCTTCACTCTATTTATGTACGTTATTTTTGCTCCTTTCAGACGCTTTTATCCAGCGCAGGAGAACCTTTTCCAACCGGCGTAGTTAGGTATAGCCTTGGACACCAACCCCTTCCTTACGAAAGGCCATTCTGGAGCTGAATAAATTAGCCAGGAGAGAAAAAGAATGAACTGCAAAATACGTCATCGTGTTGAAGGGTTTAAAGGGGTTATGTATCACCTTCGCTAATACCTTCAAAATAAAATTGTCCTGAGTTACCCCCCCCCAAAAAAAAAAAATAATAAATAAATAAATAAAAAAAAGGTATGAGAGAGAAGTGGTAAAATTATGAGGTTGATATATAAATAGACAGACAGACAAAAGACAAAATAAATGTGTCACAGATGTGAAGGGATGAAATGATATCAAAGTGCGTATTTCAATAGAGAGACGGACAGGCAGACAGACAAAGCAATTAAAATGTCAGGAAGGATAAGGTCAGGAAATGTCACTTGGAAGGTTATCTGTTATCATCACCTGTGTGTTTGTGTGTGTGTGTGTGTGTGTGTGTGTGAAATGTGTAGGAGCGAATTACCTAGGGTGAGTGTGTATACTGTATGAAGTTGGGTTTATAGGGTGAGGATGGACACTGAATAGATAGATGGACAGATAGACAGAAGGTAAGTAGATAGATAGATAGTAGGTAAGACCGATAGAGATGGGTAACATAGGTAGACTCATAAATAGATAGGTTGATAGATGACTGTATGGGAGTAAGCATTATGTGACAGTGAATAGTGGAGTATAGATCGATAGACCGTACGATAGACAAATAGACAGGGCAATGAATAGACTGTTATAATAGGGATTTAATAGTGAATAGTGGAGTGTAGTGAAGGGTTGTGTGGATAGATGGAATAGATATGCCAATACGGGAGAACAAAGGAAAGTTAAATACAATATATGAACTACAATAACCTTTCCTGTCACAGATATTGCCTTACGAATCTGTGTGTACCTATATATTTGTTTGTCTTTCTTCCCATCTATCTATCTAACTGTCTATCTATTTGTCTGTTTATCTTTGACAGGTGCGGGTAAGGGGATGGGTCTGTTATGATGTGGCAGGGGTAAACCAGTTCTGCTGTCGGGCCCTGCTGCGGATGTCACTGATTGCATTGCCCAGTTGACCCTTGTGCGGTGTGGTGCGGTGAGGATCTGTCCGTTCTCCCCTTTGGGGCTAAGATGCGAATGAATGTGTTTGAATGGATGAGTAAATGGAGAGTGAGTCGTCCTGTCTCGGCTACCTCCCTTTCCTTGGGGGAAGCAGCCTAGGTATATAGATAGATAGATAGATCTTTGACACTGAATCCTGCCACATGAGTCATTACCAGTGGGCGATATCCTCCTCCTCCTCCTCCTCCTCCTCCTCCTCCTCCTCCTCTTCCTCCTCCTCCTCCTCCTCTTCCTCCTCCTCCTCCTCCTCATCATCATCATCATCATCATCATCATCATCATCATCACCACCATTTTCTCTTAACAGCATAGAAATAAATAAATCACATATATAGAGACGAATTAACAAAAAGCGGTGTTCAGCTTTAAAAGGTCCGATAATAAGAAAGAAAAAGAAAAGAAAATTGGGGTGAGGGGGGCCATATAAAAGCGAGTGAAGAGAAAGAGGTATGAAGGAATGAAAAGGGTCGGAGAATAAGAAAAGAGAGGCGGGGGACGGGAAGCAGGCGAAGAGGGGAGGGGGGACTGAAGAAAGGAACGAGGGAAAGCAGGGAACTAATGAGAGAAAGAGGGGGGGGGAGGGGACTGAAGAGAGAAAGAGGGGAGGGGAGGACTGAAGAGAGAAAGAGGGAAAGGAGGGGACTTAAGAGAGAAAGAAGGAAGGGAGGGGACTGAAGAGAGAAAGAGGGAAGGGTGGTGACTGAAGAGAGAAAGAGGGGAGGGAGGTGACTGAAGAGGGAAAAGGGGAGATTAGGGGAATAAAGTGAGGAGGGAGGGGGACTAAAGAGAGAAAGAAGGGAGGGAGTGAACGAAAGAAAAAGAGGGGCTGGAGGGGGACCAAATATATAGGGGAGAGAGGGGGACCAAATTCAGAAAGAGGGGGACGGAGGGGACCCAATACAGAAAGAGGGAGGAGGGAGGGGAAACTAAATAGAAAGAGGAGTGAGTAAAGGAAGAGGGATGGGAGGGGTGAGTAAAGAGAGAAAGAGGGGCGGAAAAGGGGGGGTAAAGGGAGAAAGAGGGGCGGAAAAGGGGGGGTAAAGAGAGAAAGAGGGGCGGAAAAGGGGGGCTAAAGAGAGAAAGAGGGGGACTAAGGCAATTCCCCGCGAGTAGGTCTTGCCGCCACCCTGACGTCTTAACATGATTGAAAAACTTTGCCCAAGATAAATGTTGACGGGGGGGAGGGGTTGTGTCCTTCCCTCCTCCCCTCCAGTCCCTCTTTTTCTTCCATCTCCTCCTCCCCCCTCCCCCTTCCTCTGTTGTTCATCTCATGCATTTTCTTCATTTGTCAACCTTTTCTTCTCTCCCTGTTCATCCCATCCTCCTCCTCCCCCTCCCCCTCCTCCTCCTCCCTCCCAACACACCGCTGTCATGTGAGTTTTTGTTTTTGTTTTTTCTCTCCCCTCCCCCCCCCTTTTTTTTTTTTCGGATGAGGGTCATTGGTGGTGGTTGGGAAGTTGTGGTGGAGTTTATTTTTTCCTGTGATAAAGTTGATATCGTCTACCGTCTGTTTGCCTGTCAGTCCGTAGCTTGTCTGTCCGTATACCTTCTCTGTGGGTTTTTCTGTATGCTTCTGTATGATGTGTATCTGTATCTCAGTCTGTCAATGTATTCATCACCTTCAGCCTGTCTAACTGTCTCTCGGCAACTGCATGTCAGTCGTTATATTTATCTTCATTTATCTACTTAATGTTTTGAGTCCTTACCGTAGTACTGAACTACACTGGTCAGATCATAGCGGGATTGATCGAAATTTTTCAGCAAAGTTAATACAGTATGTTCTTTGGAGAGGGTGTATAACATAAGGGTGGTAATAATGATAAATAACGGCCCTCACCCCCCAATCCCTTTCTGTATAACACAGAGACACTAAAACTTAATAAAATCAGTGATATGGAATAGGGAAGTGTGATAGGAAGTAAAAAAACCACTACAATCATCACCACCACCACCATCACCACCATTATCATCATCATCATAATCATCATCAACGCTACGCTGTTGCAACCCTCCATCTCACCATGCACATACCCTCACCTCCTTGCACACCTAACCAAGCGAATAACGGCCCCCACCCCCCCAGCCCCCACCTCCCTTTGTACAGTATAACACATACAGTAGGTCGCATTGAAATCTCTGAGAGAAATTATTTTTATATCTTTTTCATTATTAAAAAAACTACTTAAGAAACAGCATTCTACCTATGAAAAGTCACCAGTTCACCTTAAGACACATAAGTATGTGAAATTTCATGACTGTAGTGAATACTTTTTGATTTGTGGCTTCAGATTACTTGTTCAAGTCTCATAGAAATCTGATATTTTTTTATTAAAAAAAAAACTACCTAAGACACAACATTCAATCCATCAGAAGGCATCAGTTCACTGTAAGACACATAACTATTGAAAATTCATGACTCTATAATTAATACTTTCTGAGGTTTGCCCCGGAAACGAAAATCTTTACTTCCAGCCGGCTGTCTCAACAGACGGACACCAGTGATAACAATACCCTCCTCTGACTTTGTGAGGTGGGGAATAATAAAGTATGTACACCTACTGAAGGAGTTAAACGCTTATGAGGTCACCGGGGTCGTTTTGGTGTGTCTTGTCTTCCGTCTTTGGCAAGTTTTAAGGAGACAGTACGAGTTTTATGACATTCTCTTTAAATGTGCGAAGGTTAGGCTTTATTATTCACTATTACTTATTATTTGAGGTAGATAAACAGACAGATAGATAGACAGATAGATACAGATAGAGAGAGAGAGTTGCTGGGAGGGGGATACATGAGGGACCTAAACCCCCACGTCCCGAGTTGCTCTCTGGGGGTCCTCTTGTAATTACCCCAACCCCCTAACTACCCCGACCACCTGATTGCCTCGTTACGTTCCCTGGATGGGCGTGTAGACAGGAGTGAGGGATTTTTTTTTTTCTTTTATGGCAGGATTTTAAGTAATTGTGAGAGCTCGGGGGATATTTTAGTTGCTGTGAGTATTGTACAGGTTTCGGCAGAGAGAGACAGGAGAGGTGACACATTGTTAGGCACAGAATTGCTTTACTCAGCACTGTACATCATTCCATATACAGGCAGGAGGACGAATATTATACGGTTAGCTACACGAATAACCAGATTTGTCATTGAGCTACGTCCGTGTCGACTGAGTGTAGCCCTTGATGTAACTGACCCTCTGAATTCCGTGATTATATGTATCCAAGTGATTGAGAGAGAATGGATCCACCTGTGCATTGCGTGTGTATGTGTGTGTGTGTGTGTGTGTGTGTGTGTGTGTGTGTGTGTGTGTGTGTGTGAGAGTGTGTGTGTGTGTGTGTGTGTGAGAGTGTGTGTGTGTGTGTGTGTGTGTGTGTGTGTGTGTGTGTGTGTGTGTGTGTGTGTGTGAGAGAGTGTGTGTGTGTGTGTGTGTGTGTGTGTGTGTGTGTGTGTGTGTGTGAGAGAGAGAGTGTGTGTGTGTGTGTGTGTGTGTGTGTGTGTGTGTGTGTGTGTGTGTGTGTGTGTGTGTGTGTGTGTGTAGCCATAGGGGCCAACGCACCCCGGTGAGAATGCTGCCTGAGGGGCCGGTGTGTAGTGGGGTGGGTGTATTATGTATGTTTTTTTTTTCTCTCTCTCCTTTTTTCACAGGAGGTTATATGATTTTTTTTTTTTTTTTTTTTTTTTTTTTTTTTGAAGTGTGGTGGAGTATGTGGTTGGTGTGGGGGAGTTGGTGGTTGGTATCAGTATTTAGGGTGGTATTAGTAGTGGCGATAAGCTTTTTTTTTTTTTTTTTTTTTTTATGTAGAAGAGGAGAGTTGGTTGGTGAGTTTGTGTGGTTATTGGTGATGGTAGGGTGTAGGATGTGGTGTGGAATGTAAAATTGGTGTGAGACAATGGAGGAGGTGTAGTGTGGTGTGAGAGCTGGTATTAGGAGAGGAAATTGGTTGTAGGAATTGTGGTTATTGATGATAGTAGGTTGTAGGACACTGGTATGTATTGCTAATTTAGTGTGAGTGGTAGACTGGTAAGAGAATTGATGAGGCAGTGTGGTTAATGTGGTATCGTTGGTTGTAGGATATGTGGTAGGGAGTGTGTGGTTGGTGTTAGACAGTAGGAGTGGTATGGGGGACGATGTGATAAAATGAACGAGGTGGAGAGTGGTATGAGAGAGTTGAAGACTGGTATATGAGAGTATTGGTGGTAAGTTTGAGTGTGAGAAAGTTAGTGTGAGGTGAGGCAGTGAGATTATTATGGTAGGTTATACGGTGTAGTTGGTATGATACAGTTGGTAGTTGGTATGAAAGTTAAAATTGGAGTAGGAGGGTTGATGGTTGTGGGAAATGCGGTTTGTTGTGATGGTATGTTGTAAAAAATGGAATGGGATGCTTAGTTAGTGTGAGAGTGAAGATGATAGGTGTGGAGAAGAGTAGATGGTATGAAAATGAATAATGATGTGTAGGAGCTTTGGTAGTGTGAGAGTGAAGATGATAGGTGTGGAGAAGAGTAGATGGTATGAAAATGAATAATGATGTGTAGGAGCTTTGGTAGTTGTAGATAATGGTTTTACTGATAATGGTAAGGTGTGGGATTATGCCATGGAGTGTGTAGCTGGTGAGACTGAGCTAACAGGTGGTAGGAAGGTGTGTGAGAGAGTTGGTGATTGGTGCGGGAGAGTAGGCTAAGTGTGAGAACTGCATGTTGGTATAAGATACTAGATCAGTATGAAAGTCCAAATCAGTATGAACGTTCAGTTGGATGGTAAAAAAATAGTGTGAGGTTGTTGTGAGAATGAGAGTTGTAGATTGGTACGAGTGTTGGTGATAGGTGTGTGTGTGTGTGTGTGTGTGAGAGAGAGAGATCTTGTGTGTGAGTTGGTGGTGGTGGCTGGGTCGGTGTGGTGTGGTGTGGAGGGCAGGGGGGTGAACGGGTTTGTGGAGGTGAAGGAAGGCCTGTGGTTAGACGCTTGGAAACTCGAACCTGTCTTGCCGTATGCTCCTCTAATTCACACACACACACACACACACACACACACACACACACACACACACACACACACACACACACACACACACACACACACACACACACACACACACACACACACACACATACACTAATTTAGTTCCTTTCCTTTCCTATGATTATATTTTATAGGCCTACTCTTTAATAATTAGCTTGCCAAATGATCCGTTAACTCCCACACACAAATATTAACTCCATAATCTTTCATATAATTACAGCAGTTACCCCTGATATGCCGTTCTTATTAAGTTCATTTTCCTTCACTTGATTATAGCAGCTACACCTTAATTGTCGTACTAAGGCACCTTAATAGCATCTCATTAACCCCTGACATACGATGAGCCTATTATTTTCCATTCTCGTTGCCTCCATGTGATTTTATTTGGGTTTATTTCACCAGAATGATGTCTTTTCCATTTTATTTTTGCTGCCACCAGACGATATTATTTACAGGATAATTTAGGCTGGAGGAATTACATATGGCCTTCTGTACCCCCTTCACTCCGAGAAAAAAATTATTTAAGTTCATCAGCAGGTCTATTCCACCGCCAGAATCAAAGGTACTGGGCGTCATCGTACTGAAGAGAGAGAGAGAGAGAGAGAGAGAGAGAGAGGTGCACAATAAGGGTGTCAAAATTCAGGGTGGTAGTGATGAAGTTTAGGGTAATCCATATAAATGCAAAGTACCGGAATAAAGAGTATGGAAAGTTTACTCATAAAAGTTGTAGTAGCCGGCTTTGTTCTCTCTCTCTCTCTCTCTCTCTCTCTCTCTCACACACACACACACACACACACACACACACACACACACACACACACACACACACACACACACACACACACACACACACACACACACACACACACACACACACACACACCATATGGCACCAGAGTAACGGGAAAGACCGAGCAGGTATGGCGAGAGGGGGAGGAGGCAGGAAGGAGGGAGAGAGGGAGAAAGGAGGGTGGAGGAAAGGTTGAAGGCATGCTGTGAGAAGGGGAGGAAGATGGATGGGATGGATTGAAAGGAGAGACAAAGGAACATGAAAGAGAAGAAATTGAAGTAGAATAAAAAAAAAACACACACACAGAATTGCCAGCATGAAGTAGAGAAAGAAAGTAAGAAGAGGAAGGTAGGAGAAGAGGAAGAAAAATAGGACGAGAGTAATGGAAGATAGAGAGGTCAAAGATGAAAAAGAAAAGGAAATAAAATAATGGACCGAAGAATAGATAAGGAATAGAGGATGAAGTAATAAGATAAAGAGACTGGAGGAGGAGGAGGAGGAGAAATGAGAAGAAAAATGCCGAACGGAGAAAAAGAAAGAAGAAAGGAATGTAAAAGAACGTGCTGAAGAGTTTGGAATAGTGGAAGATAATACTAATAGGAAGAGAGAAGGAAGAGAAGAAGAATGCAGGAAGGGAAGAAAGGGGAAAACAGAAAGAGGAAAAAAAAAAAAAAAATGAGGGGTTGGAATAGAATAGACTCTAGAGGTAGATAGTATAAAATGAAAGAGAGAGAGTGAAGAAGTATAAAAGCAGTTAAGAAAATGGGCAAAGACGATCAGTAGAATGAAGAAAGAAAGCAGAGTTAAAAACGAGGAGGAGGAGGATAGGACGGGGTAGGATGAAAGGCAGAACGGAGGAGGAGGAAGAAGAAAAGCAAGTAAGAAAGTGGGATGAAGATTATAATTGAAAGAGGAAGAGCTTGATAAGAGAGAAGTGAGGATGAACAAGAAGGATGGGACGAAACAGAAAGAGGACAAAGCAGTAGGAGAATAAGTTAGTCAATAAAGAATACAGGAAGGGAGTAATAAGAGAAGGAAAGAGGGGAAAAGAAGATGGATAGGACGACGAAAAAGAAGAGACGAACCGAGGGAAGGAAAAGAAAGAAGTGCAGGTAAAGAAGTGGGTTGAAAAGCACATATGAAATAGAAGAAGAAAACAATAAGAAAAATAGAGAAGAAGCGGAGGTAAGACGATGAAATTCAGAACGAAGGAAGGAGGACAAATGAGAGGAAAATTAATGTATAAATGGTAAGTTGGACGTCAGTTTAGGTGAAGTAAAGAGAGATAAAGAGGTATTGACAAGGGGAAATGAAGATTGGTATGGGGGAAGTAATGGCCGATGGATCTGTGGATGGAGAAAGGCTGGATGATAATGATGAAGACAATAAGAGGGAGACAGCCGAAGATGGGGATAGAAATGGTGATGGAAATGGTGATAAAGAGGGAGGGAATGGACAGTGAACGAAGGAAATGTAGTATATATAGGAAGAATGATGGAGGGAAGGAAACAATAGAAGATAATGATAGAAATGGTGATAAAACGTATGAGACAGATGACAAAAGAAGGAAAAATAGTGACTGAGAAAATGGAAGTAGGAGGCCGAAGATAGTGCGTAACATATTTAAATGAAGATGTATTCGTATGTCATGGTAGGAAACAAGTGAATTAAGCATGAAGGAAGGACAGAGAGCGAAGGAAGTATGATAATTACGGTAGGAAGAAAGAGGAGGAGGAGAAAGTCGAAGACAATGATAAAGATGATGGACATAAAGATACAAGGAAGGGGTTAGATGATAAGAGTAATGATGGAAGAAGGAGGCGGCCTGGCTGAAAAAGTAAGGGAGGAACTGGATGATAGAAGCAGGGATGGAAGAAGGAAAGATAATGATAGGGAGAGGAATGAGCCGCTGAATATAGAAAAAAAAAATGAAGGTAATAGGGAGGGAGTGGATGAGAGGAGTCGGGATGAAAGAAAGCAACAAGGAAGAATAATGAATGAATGAGAGAACAGAAGGAAGGGGATAAAGATAATATTCAGTTTTACAGTTCCTCAACAGAATAATGTTTTGTAAGGTTTAACGAGTTGTAATCCAAGAGAGACTAATAGCAGTTATACTAATGGTTGTGTGTGTATGTGTGTGTGTGTGTGTGTGTGTGACAGAGGGAGAGAGAGAGAGAGAGAATATTTATGAGATTGCGTAGGAGTGGCTGAGAGTTATGGAATGTAGCTAATGTGTGAGAGTTTGTGAGTGGAAGACTGTAAGAGAGAGAGAGACGCGGGAGGAGGGTGTTAGAAAGCATGAGAGAGAGGGGGGGGGGACGGTAAAATAAAAAGAGATTGAAACAAATTGAAACCTAGCCTAGATTAGCCTTAAAGGGATGCAAAGAAAGACTGGAATAAACTGAAACAAAGAGAGAAAGTGAGGTAAAAACGAATGACAGTAGACACAGTAACTTGAGCCTGGTTGTGAGTGAGAGGGAGGGAGGGCGTGTGGAGAGTGTGAGTGTGAATTAATCAGTGTGTGTAAGGTAATGCCAGCTTCGTGTTCGTGTGCTGGAGTACGAGGTTTATGTGAGTACGTGCTTGAATTACGAGTGCACGTGAAGGGTTTTGTTGTGTGTGTGTTTGAGGTACGTTGGAGAGAGGTTATATGTATGTATGGTGTGCGTGTGAAAAATTAAGAATGAGAGTGGATAGGACAAGAGACGTAGATTCGTGATGCGTGTGGAGTAAGGAAGTGTGTTGATTAGAAAATGGTTTTGTATTTGGTGGTGAAATTTTAAAGGTGAGTGGAGGTGTGTTAGGCCACGGAGATTGGTGAGTATGGTAAATAAATGTATGCGAAATAATTACCCGAGGACTACACATCTTTTAGACCTGCAGTGGCGAGGTGGAGTCGAGCCCCACTGAGATGAGGATGCTTTATGGTACAGTGTTAGTCATTCACTTTTATGCTGTCTTTGGTTTATGGATCCTACCTCACTTCGTCTCGGTTTCTTAGGTGGGAATTTGGTTAGGATGATGATGATATCGGTGGTGATGGTGTGTGTGTGTGTGTGTGTGTGTGTGTGTGTGTGTGTGTGTGTGTGTGTGTGTGTGTGTGTGAGTGAGAGTGAGAGAGAGAGAGAGAGAGAGAGAGAGAGAGAGAGAATGGGCAGACCTAAATATTACCCGAACCAATAAGTATAATAACGAAAACGATAAGAAGGTCAGTAAACATAGCAATAAGGGAAGATCAGAGACGTCACGATACCCCTCCAGATCCTCCTTCCATTGGGTCGATAATCCCACGCCAAATGCCCGAACCTCCGACCTTATTGGCAAGCTGGGATCCCTATCAGTTAATGGTCTTAGTCAGTAATGGGTTTATCTAGGGGGGAGGGGCAGGGAAAAGGGGTGGGGGATGGGGTCAGAGTAAGAGCCCCCCCCCTCCCCCTCGTTCCCTCCTCTCACGGTGTTAGGATCAGGGTTGCTGGGAAAGGCTGGGGAATGAATAGGTGAACGGTGGTAGCTTGGGGAATGGTGGTCGTGGCGATGGTAGGTATGGTGAATGGTGGTTGTGGTAGTTTTGGTTAGTGGTGGCAGTTCTACCTCCTTGAATGGTGGTGGTGCTTATGGTGGTAGTCTTGTTGTGATGAATGATGGTGGTTGTGGTAGCTGAAGTTATAGCAGTGGTGGTTGTGATGGTGGTAGATTGGGTAATTGTCGATAGTGAGTTGTGGTATGGGAGTTGTGGTCATGGATGGTACTGGTTGAAGGGAATGACTATACCAGTAGTTAAACTTGGTGGTGGTTGTGATGGTAGCTGTGGTTAGTGGTGGTAGTGTTGGACGTGGCAGATGAAATAAGTACTGTAATGTGATACTGGCACATGGCCTCAGCTTGTGTAATGTAATTTTATAAGTAATGAGTGATGTGGTCTTATGTGTAACCTGTCGCGTTGTCTGTTGTAATAGAAGGGAGGTGTCCCCGTGGTGGGTTTGTGATGTGTGTGTTTTTTCTAGATGTTTGAGATATAATGAGGTGGTGTGATGTTATATATGCAATCTGTTGGTGCCCTCTTATTTTTGATGGTAATGTCAGGTGTACCGGTAATGATCTTTAATATTATTTGATACCTGTTATATTTTGTGAATCTTGGTGTTATTTAATGTTCTGTGATGTAATGATGTTATGTGATGTTACTGGTGGTATCCCTGTTGAGGCCCCTGTGACCTCGCCCCTGCCCCCCCCCTCTCCTGGCCCCAACCCTCTCCCCTCCCCCCGGGCCTCTTCCCCCCAGGTATCAGTCTTTCTCTGGGGCCCCTGAGGCTTCACTTACTCAACCCCTCCCTTCCCTCCATCTCTCCCTCAGCTCCCCTCCCCCTTCCTTCCTCTTTGCCACACACATTCTAACCTCTAACACCTCTGACCCTCTCTGTACCTCTCTCACCTTCCCTCATCCTCTCCCGCTCCCTCTCCCTCCCTGTCTTTCACCCTCTCTCAAACACTTCTCTTCCCTCATCTCTCATCCCCTCACTTATTCCCCCCCCCCCCACTCTCTGTCACTACCTCTCCTCTCCTCCTGCCACACACACCTTCCGTCTCCCCAAGGAGGGATGGAGGTGGAGGGTGGGAGGGATGTTCGCCTCCCCCTTATCACCTTTCCTCTTCTCCTCCTCCTCCTCCTCCCTGCGTCTTTCCTGTTTCGTAGCTTCTCTTTCTCCTCCCCCTTCAATACACACACACACACACACACACACACACACACACACACACACACACACACACACACACACACACACACACACACACACACACACACACACACATCCTCCTCCTCCCCCTGCCCATTTACCAACGCCTACTACGCACATATTATTTTCCCCTCCATCCACTCCCCCTCACTCCTTGTCTTCATTCCCCTCCCTCCTCCCCTTCCTTCTCCTCCTCCATTCCCATCACACTCCCTCTCTTCCTCCCTCTCAGTAACTTCTCCACGCACATCTTTTCCCTTCCCCACACATGATTTCCCTTCCTTCTCCATCTCTCTTCACACACATCCCACCCCCACACGCATTCACCACTTTTCCTTCGTTATCCCTTCATCACACATAATCCCCTGTCCTCTCTCCGACCCTCACACACACATGCACCTCCCCACACACATCCCCCCATCCCTTCCTGGCCTTCACGGTACCCATTGTTCACCATTAAGACATACGACTGCCCATTCTTGACCCTGCCTGCCTGCCCGCCACCTCAGTTACGCACATTCATTCCGCCATGTACGTCTCATGTGTGTGTGTGTGTGTGTGTATGTGTATGTGTGTGTGTGTGTGTGTGTGTGTGTGTGTTTTTATCCCATCACGATTATTACTCTTACTTTAATGTCCACTCTCTTTCCACACTCCATCATCATCTCATAATATTGTCTTTCTTCATACCACATACGTAATTCCATCCTCATTAAAAAGAAACCTATGTATAATCCACCTTCTTTCCACACTCCATCTCGTAATGGTATCCACCCTCCTTCCACGCTTCATCATCTCGTAATAGTATCCTGTACCATCGTATCATATTCCATCTCTGTTGTATAATTCCATCACCTTCTCGTAATACTCTCCACTCTCTTCCCACACTCCATTACATTCTTATAATCCCATCATCATCTCATAATATTATCCACATCTTTTCTTACTCCATCGGAATTATTACCCTATTTTGATACTGTATCTCTGTCCCCCATTTTTTTTTTATTCTTTTTTATTTTCTGCCTTCCCCTTCCATATTCCGTGACGTTCTCGTATTATTATCCTCTTTCTTTCCCCCCTCACATTTTCTTTTTTCATCGGACTTACTATCATCTTTTAATACTATATAGTCTTGTTCCATAATCCATCCTCTCTCTTTCTACCCTATATCCGTCCTCTAACCTACAGTACCTTCTCTCCCTCACCATCCCTTGTGACCTCCATGCTGTCAGTCTGTCGAGTTTTCCCCCTGTTTCCATCCTTTCTACCCTCTCCCAGCATATCCCCCTCTCCTCCCCCTCCTCACCTGTTCCCCTCATCATACTTATAGGACTCATCCTGTACGTCCTTCTAACTTTGTCTGTCATTTTTCTCCCCTTCCATCCTTCCTGTCGTCTCCCTCGCCTCTCTCATTGTCCACGTCACACGTCCTCTTATGCTCTTCTCAGTTTTCCTCTCCATCCTTCACGCCATCCTCCATCCCTATCCTGCCTCACATGTCGCTTCTTCCCCCAGCCTCTCTCTTCGTCTCTTCCCAGTCCCATCTACGCTTTTCCTACCCTATCCTCCTCTCCCCTCCATCAGTCCCACCCACTAGGCAATATATCAGTCACCCTTCCAACCAATTTTCTCTCAACTTCCTCCCTTTCATTCTTCGATCTCCCTTTTCCTTCCTTCCTTTCCTTCCCCTTTTTCTTTTTCTTCCCCTTTTTCTTTTTCTTCCCTTCCCATCTTCCTTCTTCTCTTCTCTCTCTCTCTCTCTCTCTCTCTCTCTCTCTCTCTCTCTCTCCCCCTCAGTCATCTTTCTTCCACTTCTCTCTTTCCACCATCCATATCTCTCCTCTTTTTGTCCCCCCCCCCACTTCCTCCCCATCCTGTTTGCTTCCCTTCTCTTTCCCTTCATCTTACTCCCTCTTCTTCCATTTCCCCATCATACTCTCACTTTCCTTCTCGCCATCCTGTTTCCTTCCTTCTCTTTCCCCTCATCCCATTCCCTTCCATCTCTTTCCCCTCATCCCATTCCCTTCCATCTCCTCATCCAGTTTTTCCCCTTCCCTCCCGTTCCCCCTTATCCTGTCCCCTCTCCATTCCTCTTCCCCACCCTACACCTTCTTTCCTTTCTCCTCTCCAATATCCCATTCCTTTTCTCCTCATCTTTTTTTTTTCCCTCCCCCTTGCTTTACTATCCGTATCCTTCAGCATGTAGAGTTAGATCTTGTAGTCATAGTCTACTCTGTACCAAACAGCCTCGAAAGGACCATAAGGTCTGTTGCTGTTTGCTTTCCTTTGTACTCCTTTGTATTCCATCCTACTCGCATTCCGCCCCCTAATTCCCTGTTCCTACCCCTGTCTTCCATCCTACTCACATTCTGCCCCCTCTCCTTCCTCTCCTCCTCCCCCTGCTACCTGCCCCTACCTGTACCTTTTTCATTAGGTGTGTCCCAACCCTCACCTTTCCCTCCATTAACTCCACTAACCCTTCATCACTCTCTCTCTCCTCTCTTCCTGTCCTTTCACTCTCTGCCCCCTTCCCTACCCTTTCATCTCACCGTCTTCCCTCCTCTCCTTTCTCCTTTTCCTGTCTGTTTCTCTTTCCGTGTCTCTCTCTCTCTTTTCTTGAATTTTTTGTCTTCTCCCTTTTATTTTGTCTCCTTGCCTTCATTTTCTGTCTCTCCGTTCAATCACTTTCTCTCTCCTTTCTGTCATTTTGTCTTTCCTTGCCACGTCTGCATGTTTATCGTTCCCTTTATCTTCCCGCCATTCATCTCTTGTTATCTTCTGCCCCTGTCTGTTTCTTGTTCATTTTTATTAGGTCAGTCCCAACCTTCACATTTTCCTTTGTTAAACCCACAAACCCTTCGTTACTCCCTCACCTGTCTTTCTTTCCTTTTTTCTACTGTTCCTGTCTCTCTTTTTTATCGTTTTCTCCTCTTTCGTACCCATTCATCAGTGTCGTCTCTCTCCTTCCTTTCTCTTCACTCCCCCTCTCTCCTGTCCTTCCTCTGTGTACATTTTCATTAACCCGTCTATCTTCCTCCCGTTTTTCTTTCTTCACTTCTTTTTCTCCTGTCCTTCCCCTTCTTACCCTTTCACCATTGTCTCTTCTTTCTTTCTCTTCCCTCTCTTTCTCCTCTCCCTGTCGTCCTTTTCTGCACCCTATCATCACTAATTCCCTTTTCCTCTCCCTTTTCTGTTCCTTCCTTCTTCCTTCTCCTTCTCCAGTCGTAATCTCTTCTTCCTACCTTTTCTCTCTCTCTCCAATCCCCCCTTTCCCTTACCCATCCAAGCCATCCGTCTCTCCATCTCCTTTCAGCGTCTTTCCCTTCCTCCACCCCTTTCGCCAGCCCGCCTGTCTTCCTCTCCTTTCTTCTGCTGTCCCTCACTTCTTCCTTCCCTTTGTCTGTCACTCTTCCGTATTTTTCTTTTTTTGTCATTTCTTTTTCAGCTTTCTTCTGTTCTCGTTCTTTTTCAGTGCTTTTCGTCCAGTTTTTAATTTCTTAGCGTCTTCTGTTCTTGTTGTGTGTCTTTTACTTTTCACTGTTTTTCGTTCACTCATTTCCCCTCTCATGTCATTCACAGTTAATTTCTTTATTCTCCTTCTGCCTTTTTTTTTTTTTTTTTTTAACCCTTCTCTTTCCCTTTTATCCCTTTGTCATTCCCAGCTCCTTATGTTTTCTTTCCTTTTCGTTCTCTCTCTCTCTCTCTCTCGAGCGCGCTTTTTTGTTAGGATATATTCTCGTATTTTCTTTGTTTATCTTACTCTCTTACGCTTCCGTCCCCTACTGCCTTTCTCCTAACCATTTACTACAGTGACATATTTGCATTACTGTTTCAGTCAGTATTGTTACTATTATTATTATTATTATTATTAATGCTTGGCCGCCAGCAGACGATTTGATGCAGTTTAGTGGAGACAGCTTGTAGTGAAGTGTTTTTATTTATTCTAAGCTGATAAAAAAAAAAAAATCGGTAGAATGAATAAAATTTAATAAATTTAATATGTAAGGTCAGCCGTGTTCGTTGCTTCATCCTCCCTTCACTACGGGGGACGCTTGGCTTAACTGTTTCCCTTTTCGTCACCTTTTCCTCTTTCGCTCCCTCTATTCATCTGTTCCTTGCTCTTTTCCACCTTTTTTTCTGTCACACGTTGGTAAGATCATAGTAGAATTAGTTTTCCCTTTTTTCTTTATTCTTTCTCTTTTTTCATTTCTTTCTGTCCTTCTTTCTTTTAGGAGGCCACGTCGTTTTTGCCAGTAGGCGTCCTGTTATCTGAATTTCCTATGTACTCTTTAGCATTCCCATCCCTTCCATCCCCCTTTTCATCATCCTTCCACATCACCCTTTCCCCCTTCACTCCGTCGCTTCACTCCCCTCTCTACCTCTTTCTCCTTTTCCTCCCTCCATCCCTCCTCCTCCTCGTCCCTCTTTCCTCCGTCGTGCCTCCCTCCTCCCTGCCCTGGAGCATCTTTTGTCCTCAACTGGCTCACCTTGGGGCATGCCGAAGGGAGAGAGGGAGGGAGAGAGAGGGAGAAAAGAGGCAGTTGAAGGACGGAAGGGGGTAATGGAAAGAGAGAGGGAGGGAAAGGCTGATGTAAGGAGGGAGGGAGAGAAGAGTCAGGGAGGAAAGGGGTAGTAGGAGAGACGGAGGGAAGAGGTAGTGGAAGGAGACAGGGAGGGAAGGCGTAATGGAGGGAGGGAATCAGGAAAGAGGAAATAGAAGAGGGAGGAAAGTGGTAATATAAGGAGGGAGGGAGAGAAGAGGTGATGGAGGGAGGGAGGTTAGGGGTAGTGCAGGGAAGTGAGGTAGTGGAAGGAAGAAGGGAGGGAGAGGGGGAGGAAGGGAGAAACAAGTTGCCTGGGATGAGAGATGGAGGGCAGGAAGGAATGAGGGAGGGATGGGTTGGAGGGCATGGGGAATGGGAGAGAAAAAAAAAAAGTGGAAAAGGTTGAGGGAAAGGGAGAGAGATTGAGGAGACTGGGGAGAATTAGGTTAAAACAAAGGGGATGGGACTCACTGGAATGTGTGAAGGAATACTGAACAGATAAATGGAAGAGAGATAAAGATGCAGGGAGGAAGCGTATTAGGCAAGGATAAAAGGTAGGAAAGAAGGAATTGTAAATAATTGGAAGAAAAAAGAATGGCAGAAGCATAGGACGGATGAAGTGAAGGAGGAACTATATTAAACAGAGAACCTGTAGGTTGGATTAGAAAGAGGGAACGAAGGGTGGAAAGAGGAACAAAGTAAGTGGAGAGGAGGAGCAGATCAGAATGAGAGAGAGAGAGAGAGAGAGAGAGCGAGAGAGAGAGGTCACAATGAGGGCAAGACCTTGTGGGATAGGCAAAGACAGAGAGGAAAGGGGGGGGGGGTTGAGGCACATCAGGGTAGCAAGTGAAATCAGAAACAAAAGGAAGAGAAGCAAACGAGGAAAATAGAGAAAAAAGGAAGATAAAGGGAAGGAAGGAAAAGAAATGGAACAGAAAGGGGAAAGCAAGTGGAGGGAAAAATGAGAAAGGGAGTGAGCTGGGGCACATCTGGGTAGGAAACGGGGCAGACGAGAAGAAAAGGAATGGATGAAGTTGAAGGAGGAGGGATATAAAAGTAACATACCCATTGATCATTCCAAGCCATTTATGTGAGAGAATGATATTACTTTTATGTCGTTTCTGTCAAGTCATTAAAGGAACTGACCCTCCCCCTCAACCAATCTTCCATGCTTAAGTCGGCAGGAAGGCATAAGGCCCAGTAAAATGGAAAAAAAGAAAAGGACCCAGGAAACTTTAGAGAAAAAGATGGGTGTAAGCTTGTTGTGGAGGACTGGTAATACAGTATATTAGGAGAGCTACGATAAATTGGCGACGGTAATTATATTGTGCTGTAGTTCCGTATTCTGCTTGGAGGAAGGTAGTTTAAGACATTTTAGTACCTTTTAGCCTCACGCATGATCAGTTGATGATTTGGGGATCGGTAGCTACTTACCACTGCTACTACTGGTATTCTCGGTGGTTAAGGAAGTTCCCTAACATATTTTCGTAAGTGATTTATTTTGTTTATTACACCTGACCGTCCTATTCTGTGTTATAAAAATCCTTCTAATATTACCATACTGTGCATAAATTACCTACAAAAGAATATTAACCACCTATATTCCTAAAATAAGTCGCTGAGGAAGAGGTGTAAGGGAGCTTCCTTAATCCTCTAGAATATGGACCTTAGGCTCTTACTAGTCACACAGGTGAATAAAATAGTTTGTCGTCAATAGCTGGAGTAGACCACCAGAGTTTTTCCCTCAGTGAAAGGGCTAATGGTTGGTGACAGTAGAAATGCTAGTACAGTATTGCAGTCACCCATGTTGCAGGTCACTTTGATCCTGATGAAGAGAATGTACAGGAAATGCTTTGATATTATTTTTATTTATTTTTCTTCATGTTTGCCAGTTATATTGTTGCATTTTGTCTGTCACGTGACGATGATTTGTCAACTCCTGTATTATGAAGAATATTGCCAGTTGTACTTTTATAACATCTCTTTGTATTCTGTGTTCTGCCAGCTGAATCGTTTTAGGACTTTTAAATGTTATCTGGTTTATTTGATCATTCTGAGTATTGTTTTTGGCTTATCTTCGATGTTCTCTCTCTCTCTCTCTCTCTCTCTCTCTCTCTCTCTCTCTCTCAGAGATTGATAGATAGATAAATATATGGTGTCGAAAAACAGTAGCCGCATCAAGGAATTGTTTCCTGTAAGAGACGGAGGAGAGAGAGGAGGAGATTAGGTAGTGGAAACAAATAAAAGAGAAGAAAAAAAGTAGGAAGCCAAGAGGGGGCGAGAGGGAGTATGGGAATAAACAGGGGACGAGGGATGAATGGAGAGAGGAGGGAGAGGAAGGGGAATAAAGAGGCTTGAGGAAAGGAAGGAGAATGGAAAGAAAATTAATGAGCGAGAGAGAGAGAGAAGAAAAGATAAATGAGAATGCGATCAGGCGAATGATAAAAGGGGGGAAGGGAATTAAGGACAAAGAAGAGGACAAAGAGAAATGAGTAGAAGAAAACGGAGGAGAAAATAAAAGAAAGACGAGAGAAAAAGGATGAATAATAGGAAGAAGAAAGAAGAGAAAGCGAAGGACAAAGACGAAAGGAGAGAAGAAGGGATGACAAGGAAGAAGACGGAAAATACGGTAAAGGATAGGATCATGGAGAAAGAGAGAGAGAGAGAGAGAATTGTTGAAGAGTGGAGACAAAAGGAGAAGAATAGAGAGAAGGATGAGAGGGATAAGGAAGACAGGAGAGAAATGAAGGGAAAATGAAGAAAAGAATATAATTAGATGAAAAGTGGAATTAGAATAATAGGGAAGAGATGTATAAAGGTAAAGGGAGACAGGAGAGAGAGGTGGAGGTGATGAGACGATATTATGTTAATCCTAACCAAAGGGAAAGAAATCACATCAGAGAAGAAATGTGAAGAAGAAAGCGGAGGAAGACATAAGAAGTAGTAAACAGAGATTAATAAGAAGAGAGTTAAGAATATAGAGACGTACAATAATATGAAAAGAATGAAGATAAAGTTGTAAATTAATGAGGAAACCAAGAAAATGGGGAAGGAACTACCAGTAGAAAGTGGAAGAAGCGAAAGTATAGCAAATGTTAAAGGTGAATTGAAGCAGAAAAAGAGATGAGATGGAAGGAGGAGAGTGAGGAATGAAGAAGTGTGGGCGAGGAGGAAAAATATTTTGTGAGTCCGGGTCAAAGAACAGAAATGATGTAAAGAGAGGAAGGAAGAAAAATGTAACAGAAAAGAGCGGAAGAAAGAATGAAGAAAATACAGGGAGAAAGAATAATGTAAGAGAGAAGAGAAGAAAATGATGAAGAAGAATGTACGAGATGGAGAACTGAAGAGAATGAAATTGTAAGAGAAAAGAGAGAAAGATGAAAGGGGAATGTAAGGAAAAAAATAGAGAAACGGAGGACGAAGAATATGAGAGAAGAGAGGGAGGAAGAAGAATGAGAGAGGAAAAGATGAGACAGAGGAAGAGAAATGCAAGAAAAACGAGAGGAAACGAAAAGATTGTGAGAAAAAAAAAATGACGGAGGAAGATGAATGCAAAAGATAAACCGACTGAGGAAGAAGACTGTAAGAGAGAAGATGTAGAAAAATGTAAGAGAAAAGAGACGAGAGGGAAGAAGAATGTAACAGAAAAGAGAGGACAGGAAGGAGAAGAGTAAGAGAGAAGAGAAGAAGGAAAAGAATGCAAGAGAGAAGAGAAGACAAGGAATGTAATAGGAACGAGAGGAGGATGGTTAAGAGAGAACAGAAGAAAGTAAGAGAGAAGGGACGAGGAAGAAGGCCGAAAGAGAAAGGTAAGAAGATACTAAAGAAGAAAGAAATAGGAGGTTTAGAAGAGAAACTGCCAAGGACGGGTGAAGTAGAGTAGAGACAAACATTATAGAAAATAGAATAGAAAATAATAGTAAAAAGTGTGGAGGTAAGAAGACATAATAATCATGAGCCAAAGAAAGTAGGAGAGAGAGAGAGAGAGAGAGAGAGAGAGAGCATCTTTCCACTCCTCTCTCCTAGTGGTGAAACAGCCTGCAGGAAAACATACAGCAGGAGTAGATTCAAGGGACGAAACCACTGTATAACTTGAGGTATTAAAATTAGTGGTAGGTGCCGTTTCTTGTATAACTACTGATGCAGGAACCTATCACCATATGTGCGTTATCTTTGTTCTTTCACCCTGCGATTGAGGGATGTGGACACGTGAATCAGAGACGAGAGGAACAGAGACCTCATAAGAGAAGGAGAGAGTAAGGGAGAATAAGAAGTGTGATCGAAGCCATGGCAGTACTCTGAATTTGTGTCAAAGACCTGAGAAGAGGAAGAAGCATACCCGGTAGCAACAACTCTAACAAGCAGATGGGAAATTGAAAGAGGTCTGAATACCACTAAAGAATGAAAATAAGGTTTGGGCGAGGAAATGAATAGGTAAATACTCTACACACACACACACACACACACACACTATATATATATATAAAGGTATAAAGGGAGAAGGGGACGGTGAATAACAATTGAATCAGGACAAACGCACAAGAATGCTGAAAAGAACCGAATAAGTGGGAAGAATAAGTGTAGGGATGAACATAATACTGAGTGAATAAAACTTTTAGAGAAAGAGGGAGTTAAGAGGAGAAGAAGATGAGGAGGAGAAGAAAAGAAGGAGACAAGCAGGTTTAGAAGAGAAACGAAGAGTAAGATTCGATTGTGGGCGAGGACGCGGCATAATACTCTGGAATCCGGGTCAAAGAACTGAGAAGGAGAAGCAGAAGCAGAGACAGTGATTATAAGGGAGAACAGAAAATTGTCACCGGGTCAGAGAATAAAATTAAAAGAAGAGGATATCTGAAGCTTAGAGAAACAGATAGAGGAGTTGGTGAATAGGAGAGACAAGGAAAGTAAGAAATAACAGCGAAGACGAGGCATTCCTTGTGCGTCCAGATCAAAGGACAAAGAGGAGGAAGAGGAAGGTTGATGAAGCTAAGAGAAAGAGGCAGGAGGATGGTGAATAAGAGAATTGAAGAATAAGAAGAGTGTAGAAGCTCCAGATACCCAATGAATCCCGGGTAAGAGAGAGAGAGAGAGAGAGAGGAGAGAAAAAGAATAAGAGCATGTGAATCCGGGTCAAAGAACTCCTCCTTGCCTCGCCTGCCCTCAGGATCGTCTTCATTATTATTTTTTTTGGGGGGCGGGGGGCGGAGTGGGGGGGCACCTCACCCACCTGTCCAGACAGGGGTAGCCGGTGTCACCATGGTATTAGTCTGTCTGCTCCCCCCCCCCCTCTCTCTCTCTCTTTTAGTGTGTTTGTGTGTGTGTTTCATCTTAGTTTTCTTTTTTTTTTCTTCCTTGATAATAGTTTGTAGTATTTTTTAAACTTACTTCTTAATGTTTTTTTATGTTTTTTACTTGCATATTTGTTTTAGTTTTATGTAATCTCTTTTGATGTCTGTTTGTTGTTTTGATGTTGTTTTCGTTTAGTTCTTTTAACTTGTCCTAAACTCTGAGTATGAGTTCTTTTTCCTGTCGTTCGTGTCAATTGTCCTGCAGTAACAGATGCCGGTAGTATTTCTTTCGGTCTCTTTCTCACTGCCGCCATTGCCTTCATGTTAATTTTTTTTTTTCCCATTTCCTCCGAGCAGACGTGGGGAAGTGAATATCATCATGGCAAGACTCTTTTTCTGTCTGTGTTTTAGTTCATGTGGATGCTGACGGGCGCCTGAACATGTTAATCTATCACCGAAGGACTGTGTGAGTGATAAGGGGACTGAACTATCGTGTATTAGACTAGTCGTTCGTATCAAGCAGTTTTGATCTGATTTCAAGCAGACTTGGTGAGAGGGTTGAGGTTCAGCCATGAAATTGACCTATTATTGTTGTTGTTGTTATTATTATTATTATTATTATTATTATTATTACTATTATCATCATCATCATCAGTATTATTATGAATATTATTATTATTATTATTATTATTATTATTATTATTATCATCATCATCATCATCATCATCATCATCAGTATTATTATGAATATTATTATGAATATTATTATTATTAATTATTATCCTCATTTGAACAATACATCAGAAGTCAAGGTCATATGGCAAAGTCCACTTACATTCGTTTAAGACCAACCTTGATGGAAGGTTTTGGGGTAAGCTGGGGACGAAGGGATTCGATATTGAAAGCAACCAGTCAGAGGTCAAGGTCACCGGGTATGATCAAAGTTTATTGGTATCTGGTGCGCTTGTCTGCTTTTTCTTTCTTTGTGTTGGTCAAAATTTGTAAGCATCTGTTGCGCTTTGCTGCGCTTTTTTTTGTTCTCCTAATTCTGATATTGTGTGTGTGTGTGTGTGTGTGTGTGTGTGTGTGTGTGTGTGTGTGATGTATGTCTCATCATGCTGCTTGTTTGTCTGTCTGTCTTCATGGTCAGTACTATTACATACTTACGTATTTATGTATGTATGTATTTTATTTATTTTATTGTTCTTGAAGAAAGGGTGGGTGAGTATTATGGACATGGGAAAGGTCCATCTTATGTGGGTTGATGTTACCTTCTTTGTGTTTGGTTCTGTTTAGCGACACAACCCTCGTCTCATTTAGTCTGCCTGGGATATTGTCTCCATCACCTATTAATCTTTATTTTATTTATTTATTTATTTGATAAGTGAATGTGTGTTTTATGTGTCTCGTATCGGTATTTATCCTCGTTATATGAGTTGTGTAGTTTGATGCATGTGTGTATTGGTGTCACTTTGTCTGTCAGTCAGTTTGTTTGTAGGCTGTTATTTTGTGATGTGTAATTGTCCTTTCTAGCCTCTCTGTTTCTCCCTTTAGTCTTCCTGTGTTTTGTGGGTTGTGTATATGTCTGTATGGTTATGTATATTTACTGAATGTCTTATTGCTCGGCCTGTCTGTCTGTCTGTTTATATGTCTTTCTGCCTCCTCAGCTATTTGACTCTCTCTCTCTCTAAATTTAACTAGCCATCCGTCTGTCTGTCTCCGTGTCTTCTCTCTTGTTACGCTCGTCTCTGTGTCGTCTCATCCATTGTGTGTCTGTCTGGATGTGTATCTGTTTCCTGCCTCTATTGTCTTGGTGTGTAATCAGGTTAAGTTCCCTTGTGTGTCGTCTTACCTATTCTCTCAATCGTCTGTATTTTATTGGCGTGTGTGTGTGTGTGTGTGTGTGTGTGTGTGTGAAAAGTCCATCCCAAGCTGAAGAATATCGTCTGAAAAATGTACGAAAACCATGAAAAAGAACATATAGAAATGGTTGCTCTCTCAATACCTCTAATCTCGATGTTTACCAATTAGGGAAGCAAGAAGAGACGTACGTGAACAACAAAAATACGGTGAAAAGACAAGGAGATTAATATGAAAGGCAGAGACACTGAAGTAAATCATTAGTAAAGGAGAGGAGAGGAAATAGAGTAAAAAACATCGAAGCAAAAATTAGGAAAGTTAAGGAGTTGCAAGGGAGCATAATAAAATAGGTACAGAGAACAAGGGAAAAACATATTCAGGTGTTCCAGAAGCTAAGACTATGGTATATTTATTGATGAATCTTAATTAGTTTTGCCAATTAAAGCGGAATAAAATTATATACAATCGTTGGCAGGCTAGAAGAAGAATAAAAAATAGGACATTTTTTTCTGAACAGCTAATTGGAAATGTTTTCTGTCACCTTCACTTTGAGCTGGAAAAAATCGTCTGGGAGTAGCAGTACTACTACTACTACTACTACTAATCCATCCATTCATCAACCAATCCTACGTTGCCCCATGAGGAGCGTAATAGCCCGGGGCTAGGCAGTTGGTCCTGACATTTAAGATGAGAGTGAATAATAATAATAATAATAATAATAGTAATAAATGTCACTGTGCTAGTAGTGGAGTAGTAGTTCCAACCCCAAGCTCATTTGACACGTGAACCCTGTGGACTGCGGGCTGAAATTGCCCTCATCTTGCAGTCCACCAACCTCTTTTCTGGGGATAAGTAGGCAGTCGAGGGACGTTTGTGTAACCGGGCAGCAGAACCAATCGGCTATGTGGATGTCACCGCATGAAGGCGTCCCTCTCTATCATCTGTCGTTGTATTGAAGAGGTTAATTAGGGCAGTGCATAATCAGGGAGAAAATAACAAAAGAAATACGAAAACAAAAAGCTCCCTGGATCAAGAATCTCCAATTAGGCTGCAAGTTAATTGGCTCTGAAATAAAGAAATGTTGGTTCGGTCCTTCATCCTGTGAGAAAAAAATATTACGAGGGGAAAAATAAAATAGTTTCTCCCCAAGGTGTAGAAATAATGGCGAGAGAGAGAGAGAGAGAGAGAGAGAGTCGATGATTTGAGGTGAAGAATGAGAGCGGGTTGGGGGAGGATGGAAGCGGAGGAAAGGAGACATATCGATGAGAGAAAGAGGGGGGGGGGACGAGAAAAAAAAATAATAATTATAAAGAAAAAACAAAAAAAAAAAGCTTCAAGAGTTTATTTTTTGCACACCTCAACGCAGTTAAAGGATAGTAACTGAATACATTAAGTTGAGCTGATCAGGTTTCTGGTTCTTCACTGATGGGTTTACTTAATTCAGTGTTTCAGAGTAAGAATAAGTTGGTTAGTGTGTTAGAAAAAGGAGGAGGAGGAGGAGAAAAAAGAATAAAAAGGAGGCGGGGAAAGGCAGAGGAAGAGAGGAGAAGAAATAGGAGGAGGAGGAGGTGGAGGAGGACAAAAAGGAAGAGGCCGAGGGGGAGGAATGTGGCCAGACAAGGTGGTGAGTATTGTTGTGGCGAGTGTGTGGTCTGCCTACTGCCTGTCTCACCTCTGCCTACCCTGCCTCATTCTCCGCTTACCCTGTCTCATTCTCTGCCTGCTTTGCCTCATTCCCTGCTTAACCTTTCTTCCTACCCTGCCCACTTTCCCTGCCTTCGCTCCCTTCTACCCTGTTTACTCTGCTTTCCGTACTACCTACCCTGCCTCTTCTCTCTGCTTGCCCTGCTTCCCTCCCTGCCTACCCTACCTCACCTCCATGCCTACCCTGCTTCCCATCTTTCCTACTCAGCCTAACCCGCTGCTTACTCTGCTTCACATCCTTCCTACCCTGCCTCACCTCCCTGCTTACTCTGTCTCCTTCTCTGCCCACCCTGTCTCCCTTCCTCACCTTGTTTGCCTCATGCCTCTGCCTGTCCTTTCTCCCTCGCTTACCGCCTTACCTCCCTCCTTGCTTGCCCTGTTTCCCTCTTGACCTACCTTGCCTAACTCTTTTGCCTCCCTGCCTCACTTCCACTACCTGCCTCCCTCCCTGCCTCACTTGTCGGCTTACCTTGGCACACCTGCACTAGCCTCTTCCTCCCCCTGCCTGGTCTTCCACTTCCCTCACCATCATTATGCCTCTCCTCTCTCCAGCTCCACTTTGCAGCCCCGATGTTGCCTCCCTCCGTCCACTCTCCTCCACTGCTTACAACCTTCCTCCCTGCCTCGCCTCCTGTATCTCCACTCTGCCTCATCTACTCTGCCCATACTTTCATTATTCCTCCACCTCCACTTTATTTCCACTCAACCACTCTTATCTCCGCGTATCCCGTCTCACATTTCTACCTCACCGAACCACACAGTCACCACATCAGCGACTCTCCACCGCACCTGCTCCTCCAGCTCTCACCACCTCCACATCCTCTCCATTCAGCTTAACGCTTTGTTCTGTCACACCATCACCACACCACATCACAGCTGTCATCGCTGCTTCCACTTTATTGTTCTGCTCCACATCACACTACCACTCCGTCCACCGCGATAGCTCCACATCACACTACCACTCCGTCCACCGCGATAGCTCCACACCACTGCACACCACAACACACTTAACAGTGTCCACCATGCCACTCCTCTAAACACCATACTACACACCACACCACACCTCACCTCACCTCACCTCGCCACCGCTGCCTTCACGACATTACACCATCCTACATCAAACCATACCACACCACAACACCACTGTCTGCACAGCATCACACGACACCACAGCGCACGACATAACACTACATTGCATCGTACCATATTAGAGCACAGCACAGCAGAGCACATCTTATCACACTGCCACGGACCAGCATATCACACCACACCACAGCACAGCATAGCATAGCACATCACATCACATCACATCACAGCACAGTACATCGCGCAGCCCAGCATCGCACGTCTCACTACACCACACCATACCACACCACACCATACCACACTACACCACACCACAGCACGCCTCCCCACATCTCAGCACAGCACAGCATGCCTTACCACACCACATCACACCACTCCACAACACATCACAGCACCACATCACATCACATCACATCATAGGTTGGGGCATGTGAGAGAGAGTGAGCGACAATCACAACCCCCACTGTTTGTCTTCCATTACTGCCTCTGCGGGACCTTTAAATGTCTCTCTCCCTCCCCACCACCCTTCCTACCACTCAACTTTCCGCCTCCTCTCCCCTCCCCACCCCTCCACCACCCCTTTCTCTCCCCTTCCTCTCTCCTGAGTCTCCCTCCTTTCCTTCCGTCCTGGGATTCTTCCCCTCCCCCAACTCACGACTGAACTCTTCCCCTCCCCTTCCCATTCTTATGATTCCTTTCTCCCCCCATCCCTCTCCCCAAAGCTCCCTGCTCTTTCCCTCATCCTCTCCGACGATTTTCCCCTTCCCTTCTCACTCCTCCAAGCCCCCTCCCCTTTCACCTCTTGTTCCTCCTTTCCTGATATTCTTTCTCCCACTCTCCGTCTCCCATCTCTTTCCCTTTCCCCTTCCCCTTCCCCGTCCTCATTCCCTCTCCCTTCCACACTGCCACCTCATCACCATTTCTCCCTTAATGTGTCTCCCTGTTCCCCCTCTCCCCTCACCTCTCCCCTTTGTCTCTTAGGACTGTAGGACTTAATTCAGATGTGGAATGTCTTTAGTTGAGCTTCCTGGGATCCCTTTATGAATTTATGTAAGTATATCTTGGGTCTCTCTCTCTCTCTCTCTCTCTCTCTCTCTCTCTCTCTCTCTCTCTCTCTCTCTCTCTCTCACTTGATTTTCCTTTCCCTTCCTTTTCCCTCCTTCTTACAGCCTCGAGTTGTTGTTTGTCTCCGCTTGTACTCTCTCCTCTCCCCTTCTGTCCTTCTCTTATCTCCCCTCAACCCCCTCTCCTTCCCACCTTCCTCCCTCGTTGCCACTCCAGGACCTCCATGCTCTGTAGAACGCAGTGTTACGGGGAAAGATATGCACCTGTTTTATTCAACTAGAGTAACTTAGGAGCAGACCCCTTCGCCTTCAACAGTCTCTCCTAAGCTGAATTAAAAGAGCAAGTAAATAAATGAAGGAGTTAATACATAAGATAACGCGGAGTCTGATACTGTTCATCTCTAAAACTTGTATATAAATTTTCCTTTAATCTGTGGTATGTGATTTGGATATGCTTCATCTGTCCTTTCTTGTCTTCCCTCCATCCTGTTCCTCAACTTCTACATTTCCCCCTCCATGTGCTGTGTCCTGCCATACCTCCTTCTCCTTACTTTTATGTCTGATCTCTCGTCCCCCCCCCCCTTTTTATTCTTTATTCTTTTTCCCCATCTCTTCCTTGCTTATTGATTTTTTTTCTTCGTCTCCTTCCCTTCCCTTCCCTTTTCGTCTCTGACATCCCCCTTCCTTCTTTCACTGCTGTTTCTCCCGCCCCTTTCCTTTCCTTTCCCTTTCACTTTTCCCTCATTGCTTTCCTTTCCTTCTCTTCCCATCCCCCTTTCTTCCCTTCCCTTCACGCTTTGTACTTCCCCCTTCCACCACCCTATTCCAAACTCCAATTAAACAGGCCTTTGAGTTTAATTAATAAGCTAACCATGTTTACGTAAGGGAGTGTTCTTATCAGAGCTTAATATTGTGGTGCCCGTGTGGAGGGATGTGGAGCGGCGGTGTGGGTGGGGTGATGAGGTGGTGGTGTGTGGATGTGGGTGAAATGGTTGTGTGGATGATGGAGGTGGTGTGGTGTGATGATGTGGATATGAGTAGAGGTTGTGTGGATATGAGTAGAATGGTGTTTTGGCTGGGGTGGTGGTGTGGATGTGGATGGAGTGGTGTTATGGTAGTGTGAATGATGGAATTGGTGTAGTGTTGGGATGGTGTGCATGGAGGTAGAGTGGTGTGGAGTCGTGATATTTTATGGATGGAATTGGTATAATTTAATTCAGCTAAGTAAAATCGACTGATCGGGTTGTTGTTATTGCGTAGTAGTAGTAGTAGTAGTCGCAGGTTCATTTCAAATGTGAATCCAGGGAAGTACAGGCTTAAATTGCCCTTCTGCAGTCCATCCTCCTCCTTCTGGGGGATAGGCAAGTAGCTGAGGGACGTTTGTATAATCAGGCAGTTAAGCCGTCTAGTTACATCAGTGCCACCACATGAAGGCGTCCCTCTTTTGAACCTCTGAACGGCGTAAGATCTGTCAACTCATTCAGCAAAATGAATTCTTCTGGGTTTAGTTTATTCCTGCAAACTCCTGACTATGTTATTTTACGTAGGGAATATTTTTGGCAGTGACTGAGTTATTATTGATGCTGTAATACCAAAGAAGATAAGGTAAACAAGTGATTCCTATAGTAAGTGTTTTATATATGCATGTATGAAGTTTTTTGTATGTTACCTTACTTCGTTATTAATGTAGTGATTATTTGTATATTTGCTTATTTGGTGAATTTGTCTCTATGTAACTATTAACATTTATTTTAATTATCTGTATATTTTACTTACCCGGCACGTGTCATCATAAATAATCCTGGTGTGGCGTTGTTGTGGTTCACTTTTAACTGTGAGAACTTTTTACCCGAATATTAAGGCCAGTGTTTTTTTCTTGCATCCCAGATTAATCAGTTTAGAAAAATCTATTAAGCTTCGTTAGCATTAATGTTGTAAATGAAGTGAGTGAGTGTGAAAATGTGTGTTGTTAGTGGAGGACTCTCTCTCTCTCTCTCTCTTTCTCTCTCTCTCTCAGCGCGGTCATAATGAAGCGATCCTCCACTCCTGCCTTTCCCCAACCCCCCCTCTCCCTCTTTTCTCATCCCTATCTCTCTTCCACCCCCCTCCTCTTCCTTTCTCCATCTCCCTTTCACTTCCCCCTCCCCTACTGTCCTTTTCCACTTTCCCTCTCCCCCTCCCCTCCCATCTCCTCGTAATCTCCCCCCTCTTCTCCCCCCCTCCTCCTCATCCCCTTCCTCCAGTCGTGTGGTGGGGTGCAGAAAATGGCATCAAACCGCAGCCTGCCCGATTGAGAGGTGGGGGAGCGAGTGAGTGGGGGGATTTAGGGGATGGAAGGGGGCAGGGAGAGTGGAAGTTGATGAGAGTAATGTTTGGGGAAGGGATAGTTGTGGGAAGAATGATGTGCGTGTTATAATGGCTGTGTGTATGTGTGTGTGTGTATGTGTGTGTGTGTGTGTGTGTGTGTGTTTGTGTGTGTGTGTGTGTGTGAGAGAGAGAGAGAGAGAGCGATAATGAATTTAAAAAAAAATGGAAGTCGAGTGAGTAAGAGAGAAGAAAGAAAAATAACTGATAACGCTGATGAGAGGGTACGAATTATAATTATTGAAGGCGAGTAGGCAAGAAGTCTGAGCTCTTGATCAAGCAGGTTCGTTTGATTTAAAGGACAGGTAGGCAAAAAAACACAGCACGGTGAAAAGAGGCGAGATAATGAGAGAGGGAGGGGGGAGGGAGGGAAGAAGTGAGGAGGAAGTAAATGAGTTGAGGTGACTGTGAAATGGCCAACTTTGTGTGTGTGTGTGTGTGTGTGTGTGTGTGTGTGTGTGTGTGTGTGTGTGTGTGTGTGTGTGTGTGTGAGAGAGAGAGAGACTTTTTTTTTTTTTTTTTTTGTCGGCATCTCTTTATTTTTTGTTTCCTACGTTTGCTGTGTTGGCAAAAAAAAAAAAAAAAAAAAGCCTGTAATTTTTGTTGATCTTAATTTTTAGTGATGAACAAACACACTGGTAAATGCTCAGACGTATCACACAAACACTAAGACTGATAAACACAAACATCCTAGTAACATTAGCAGAAACACAGACACTTGTTAGAAGAAAACATATCAGTATAAATCAACAGAAAAATTGACACTAACGTAGCACCTTTAATCATCTCAAACTTATCTGGATAACCTCAAGACGAAAATACCACCAACAATACAAACAACATACAGCATCAGCACAAACATAGCATACAGCATCAAGACACCCATATCACTCAGCATCAACACACACGTACCAGTAAATGTCAGCACAAACAGTCTCAATCAACACCAAGGTGCCATTCAGCATCAGCACAAACCCATCAGTAAACATCAGCATTAACACTGAGATTGCCAAACCCAGACATAATGGCAACAGTGGTGAGGCTTCTGATATGGCACATTAATTTAGAGCCCATTTTTCCGTATAACCCTTTCAGCGAGGTAATTACCCAGCCTCTGTGTCATTAGCATATTTATGATGTCCTCTGTGCGTCCAACCACTAGTTTGATCACACGTACATGTGCATTTGTAAACACACACACACACACACACACACACAGTTTATAGTCTACACGAGTATATGTCAGCAGTTGGTTATTTCATAACATTGTTCACTGTGTGTGTGTGTGTGTGTGTGTGTGTGTGTGTGTGCTAAAGACCATGTGATTATTATGATATAGACAGTACCATTAAAAAAATTTAAGCTATAGTTCCCTAAGGCCCAGTGAATACACTGGACACTATTATTATTATTATTATTTTTTCCCGTGTAGTATCGTAGCCTATTCAGTCTAACGAAGGTAACCAGTCAAACCTACCTAACTAAAGGATTCACAGTAATTATCCTAATTCAGATCAGCAACTGAACACGGTCTGCCTTTTGGTGTTTAGAAAGTGGAAATAAATAATTAAATACTGGCATACATGCGTACTGTACATACGTTCATACATACATGCATATTTACGCATATACCTACATATAATGCTTGTTTAGTATTTTCATCTCGCCATTTTTTTTAAATGTGTCCGACTCTGGGCACAGGCTTCACAGCCTGCTCTCAAGGCCCTGTAGTCCTCCTATATACCATACACCTTTACATGTCACCACCTCGGCGCAAACACCCACCGTCCATATTCAATACATGCTAGGCCTGTCTCATACAGGACTGTTGTGTTGGTACTAGTGGGGGTATTTTTACGACTACGTAGTTGCAATTTAGTGACACCTTATAATAAATATTATTTTGATTATATGGTGATACTAATACATCTGACGTCCTTTATATTCATCTACGTCTAGCAGACGATATTTGAGTTTAGAAAGGTATTGTAGGCTATTGTAGTAAAAGGTTAATGAAGACATAAGTCGTTCAGTTCGAAAAGCCTTTCATATGGCGAATTGAGTCATACAGAGATATAAGTAATATAGAGGACGATGACGGATTGAAGTTAATGTACATACATACATACATACATACATACATTCACACAAAAAATCCCTGAAGATTATGGTGTTAACGGGTGATAAACTCGTACTGTACATACATGTGTTCATACTCGGAGGTATCGCGCAGGTGAGGTAAAATGTTATCCTAGGTGGTCATTATAAGTCGTGATCTCCTAAGAAAGTAAACTGGTTATCATGTGAAGATGCATGTGATAAAATTGCCGGTACTGAGTGAAAAATATCACAAGTAAGCGATCTGTGGCATCATAACAGGTTATCATTATGTAATAGAATCGTCTAGCATTACCATTGTCTGTGGTGTCAGATTGTTTTGCGTGAAGTGTGCGCCAGTAAGTTTTTGATCGAATGTAGAGGACATGCGCAGTATACATGTATAGTCATTGATTATAAATGCAGTCATATTGATAAAACATGTAGATGCATAACGTTACATATTTTACATACATAAAATGCATGATTATTTTACATACATATTCTCATCTACCCATGCATCCGTCCTTACATACTACAGTAGTCTCATACATACATAGTCACATCCCTGCAAGCTTCCATACACATACAGCAGACAGACATATCCACATCCATCCATGATACCGTACATACATCATCATCATCATCCGGACCTCCTTTCTCACCCAAGGGCAGGGTGAGGAGTAGCAATGTCCAGATAGCACAAACTTGCCCAAGCCAAATAAGTCACACTTCCATTCACTCATCATTCAAGTCCCCGGAATCCTGGCTCTACCGGATACGCCAAAAAAACATTCATCACATTCTGCAGCTTCACACAAACGTATTCGGTTGAGTCAATCAGGACGCTGCCATGCTCACAAGGGGTGCCAAAATCCCTGATCATGCATTTCTCCTTACAACATTCATCCAGCCAGCTCGATCTCTTGTCAGTTCCCTAGCCTCACCGACTTCCAAACCTCTCTTCCTCAAACACTTATCCACCATATCTCTCCACCTTCTTCTTGGCCTACCTAGTCTCCTCCCTCCTTCAAATTCGCTCAGGTAAACCTTTTTCACCACGGTATTGTTATCCATTCTTTCCACATGACCATACCATCTCAGGACACTCTTTGATTCTGGTGTCCATCGACTTCCTCACCCCACACCTTTCACGAATCACACCATTTCGTATCCTATCCACCCTCTGTACTCCACATACATTCCTCAACAGTCCCATCTCCACTGCTCTTACTCTTGACTTTTCATTTTCATGCCACACCAGTCTCACACCCATAAGTTAGAGTTGGCACATACATACATAATACCGATACATGCATATATTCATTCATACATATAAACACATATAGATACATACATACTCCCGACCGACCCTCCACCCCGACCTAATAATAGTAATGGCAGTATTCAAATGACCGCAGTGTTTTGATTACTGTCCGGCTGATGACGTCACGGGTGGCCGGCCAATTATTAATGTTAACGCACATAATCGTAACGCCTGGTTGTATGCAATTGTGCCGGATTTATGAACCGTTCTCTGACAGGGTGGCGGTATGTAGGGTGAATTCATTATATATACGCACACGACATGTAGGAACGAGCAGCATTACATAAAAGCACATAATGCAGGTTATGGGCAAGCAATACTTAGATTTGCATACAGAGAGAGAGAGAGGGAGGGGGGGAGCAATACTTAAACGCACAGATGTATGTTAGTCACGTAACATTAATCAACACAGACGCACACAGCACATGCAAAGTCCATAAGTTAGAAGCAACAAATATACATACATAAACGCACACAATAGGTCAGGAGTCGAGTTAGTTGCATCCGCATAATTCACTCAATGTAGGTTTGAGGTAAAGTTTTATTCATTGACGCACACACACACACACACACACACACAATGCTGGTTTGGAAAAGTGACATTTTCTCATGTTTCCAGCGTTGTGCTTTAGTGCTTAATTCTTTGCTACGTATAGATGATTTTTATTTGGGCTTGAGGAGACCTGTTTCAGTGAAGGGATAAATAAAGGCTGTATATAACATCTGCAGTTAGGTGAATCAATCCAAAGCTTAATCAAATTGCCTGGAGATACTGTGAAATAAAATAAATATAATCGGATTGAAGGGGTTAATCTGCAGGGCATACATTTACACTTGTAAGTTTAAAGAAAGCAGCATAATATTAAGCACACACACACACACACACACACACACACACACACACACACACACACACACACACAGCATGTAGATGAAAAATAACCTAACGTACACAGACACACACAGCATGTAGGTGAGAGGTCGTAGTGAGCGTAGATGACAACACCGTCCACTTTCCAGTCCACTGGCTCGAGTTTTGGCGGGAGACAAACTTGCCCGGCACTAATGTGGCCGGAGAATTTTACCTTAATTTATTTTTTTTATTTCATTTAATTCGCTCAGTATGCATCATTAATTTGCTAATGGGGGATTCATGAAGTGACTTGTGGTATTTAGATGGGTTTAACTAGGATGGGTTGCGTTATTTTCGTATATATATTTTTCTGCACCGTCGGAACGCAGAATTTTACCTCTTTCGTTATTTATTTAACATTCCCATTTACCACGTCCTTTCAGCCTTCCATTTAGCGATAGTGATACCAGAAGGCAAGTCATGGTATTTAGTTTGGGTTGAATTAGAGTGCGTACCTAGTTTTTCGTCTGTTTTTGCATTTTGTTTTTCTTCCTCCCAGCCCGGGCATAAGGATCTGCTCGCGATATGGCAACACCGCCCTGGAGCCACGATGTTGATTTGAAAAGTTTTGAATCCCCCAAGTTTTTATTTGTCATGGAAGGGATTCGTGAGGCAATGATGAACATCGGTTTAGTTCATTTTATTTTATTTCTTTTAGTATTTTGAGGGGGGAAAGGATAGATTTTTTTTCTCCTGAAGTATTTGAAATCTGACGGAAGATGATTATTGCATTCCAACCCCCCCTGGCATGCCGCTTCATCTTTAGCGAGACGTCAATTCCATTTTTATTACCTCCTATAGCCATCAGTCTTTTGGTATTTGAGCTTTCCGTTATTTTGTGTGCGTTGCACACAGAGATAAAGAAATGGTCGACGTGCGGAATGAACCTAGCGGGGTGGAATTAGGGTAAATGGTTATCTGGCAACCCACCCTGTTGGCACCATTCACCCCCGTCAAGGGTCACCTGCGAAAAGTTTCCATGTGGTTTATTTTTGCTATTTTATTTTGCGTTGAGGCTTTTACTTAGTTTTGTTATTTATTTTTAGACTAATGTATACGTGGGGAAGATGTGGTGGTTGGAAGGATTGTTCGTGGATGGTGTAGTGGTGGTGGCAGTTGTGGTAGTTGGTGGTAGGAGGTAATATTTGGATGGAATGTCTTATTAATGTATTAACCTTGCCTACTTACCACCCACCTAGGCCCGACCCCACGTAGGCCTCCCACCACCTTAGCTACCCCCCTGCCCCACTTGCATCCGTGGCGCCACCTACCCACACATCCAGCCACCCATCTGTCCACCTTGGCCTCCCCCATTTAATCCCAACCCACCCGCCCACCCACCCTCTCACCACAACTTCAACCCACTTACCCATCTTGGCCTTCCTCCACCTACCCCATTCACCCATTTAATCAGTCCCACCCAGACTGTAGCTGTGCTAGCAGCTACTGTAATACCTAGATACATACTTACCTTATATTATAAGCACTCAGTCTTGTGTACTTCCAGCTACTGTAATAACTAGGTACATGAGACAGCTCTAGCATGTATTCAGTATGGACGGTGGGTGTTAGCGGCGAAGTGGTGACATGTAGAGGTGTATGATATGTAGGAGGACTACTGGGCCTTGAGACCAGGCTGTGAAGCTTATGCCCAGAGTCGAGCACATAAAACACACACACACACACACACACACACACACACACACACACACACACACACACACACACACACACACACACACACACACTTATCTTACATTATAGTCACCCAGACTGTCTTGTGTACGTCCAGCTACTGTAATACCTTGATACTTACATACTTGTCTTCCTTTATAATCACGGTTTTCTAACTACCCACCAACCATTTTAGTTTTTTCTGTCTCCCTCACCAACCTCATATTTCCTCTTCCCGCATACGAAGAATCCATGTCTCGCATTGCTCACCAGAGTTACCTTACATATACCATCAGCTAGCAGTAGTCGTCCACACTTACCATGTCACCAGCCTGCCTACCTACTTAACCTACTTGCCTCCCTCGCTACATACCGGCCTACCGAACCCCATGTCTGCGTGCTGCTTCACTACCAACCTCCCAGCCTAAATTAATCTCTGGTTGTCATAATGTACCCGCTTTTCTGCCTACATTTTCAGACGTTGCATCGGCTCCTCTGTGCCCACCTACAGTACACACTTCTGTTAGCCTTCATATTTATGTTGTGTGTTCTGTGTATAAACAACGTACACCCTTATCTTTGTACTTAGATATTACCTTATCTTTCTATCGAGCTACTTAGTCCACATACACCAAACCTCTCCTCACCTACCTGTTTGCCTGCCTGTCTGCCTACTTATTTACTTACTTACCTACCTACCTACTTACTTGCCTACTTACCTACCTACCTACCTTCCTGTCTACTGACCTATCTTCCTACCTACGTACCTACCTACCTGCCTACCCCCACTCACAGCTACATTACTTATCAGTGTGCTTGCATACATACGTCCACGCACACCCACAACCTTATTCTTACCTACACCCACCCTCACTAACACACACACTCACAGATGCAGTATTACTCACGCACTCATTCGAACACTTACAAACACATACACTCTTACCAGCCCTCTCACACATGCACTCTCACCCACTCACACACACATACTCATTCACTCTTACTCACTCACCTACAGACACATGCATTCTTATTCACTTAAACGTTCTTATTCACTTACGTACTTATGTACACACACACACACACACACACACACACACACACACACACACACACACACACACACACACACCCATACCCACATCCACCATTTATCCTTACCCAGTCACACCCACACCGTCACTTTTTCAGTTTCCCTCCTTGTATCCATGCATCTATCTATCTGTCTTTCTATCTATCTGTATCAATGTATTGCCCTACGCTGAATCGTGTGCGGGGTGGCCTCGAAAAAAAGATCACGCATTTCTCTCCTTGCTCTCACGACACGCCTTCCCCCCCGCCCTTCTAACATGCTGTCTTGTCTGGTGGCAGATTCACAAACAAGCTTATGTCAATCCCTCGCTGCAATTAGGATGTTTTTGCAGGAGGTTGGCTATAAGGAAAATAAATACAGAATCTTCTTGTGTTTTGGGTCGTCCTGTAAAATTATGTACGTCGGAGATACGGTGGGGAATGGATCAAAATTTCGCATACATATTAAATTAACCTCGTTTTCTTTTACATTCTGGCTCTGATGCTTCCTTTTCCTCCCACAAAAAAATAGATCGTAGTTGAGATAGGGAGTTGTTCATAAGTTTGTGTGTGTATCTCTGTCCTGATCTCTCCACCTCAGTCTCCCAACGCATCTCATCACCTTGCTTATACACTTTCTTAGTTCCGTACTCTTCTTGTTCCATTTTGGCCGACTCTGTACTCATGAATTTTCACAAGTTAGCCTAAATTGTCCAATTCTTTCATTCGTCCTCTGTGTCACTCCGTCTGCACTTCAGAAGTAACTTCTTTTGAAAGATTTTCCGCCCTCTAGCATCATCCTCAATCTGCTATTGTACGTCAGTGTTGTGACATGTCTACTATTATGCATTACCGTACTTTCATTGGTTAACGTGAAGGACAGTACATTCACGGATTTCACTATGTATAAGAACTGATACGGAAATAAACTCACCGAGAAATGAAACCTTTATTGTATACATTTCTCTCGCAGATTAACCTAATCTTACCTCTCTGGGTACTGAAGCGAGAATGACGTCCTCCGTGCGGGACGGCAGTTTAAACATTAAACAATCACATGTGAGACTGCAGTGTAAACAGTCACATGTGGAACTGCAGTGTAAACAATCGCAAATATTCGTATCGAAAATCAAATGGAGTTGGAGATAATTTTATTGAGGAACAAAAATGTGATTAAAAAAAAAAAACACCTTGCACAATTAAAAAAAGAAAAACTACGAAATATACAAAAGTATTGGCATACGGATTTTCCCTTTCTTTGCTTACACCCCTATGTTACTGATTTCATTGAATTTGTTTGCTGTTTTGCAATTATTCCTTTACTCCCACACTTTCATACCTAGTTCATAGTACTTCTGTCAGTGTTGCTGGCACTGGTATATGTACGGTATCAATACACTGACATGCAATGATATCTCTACTCCCACACTCACATTCTTTTTTTTGGCATTGCTTTCTGTGTTGTAGCCACTGGAATATATTTGCTACTATGTACTGTTTTCATTCTTTACTCCCAAACGTACATTCCTATTACTTGGTGCTGCTTTCAGTGCCCCTTTCAATTTCCTTTTTTTTTTTTTTTTTTTTCCTCGAGCACTAACATCATGTCGTTGTTTCAGAATCATTGTTACACGACACACGATTCTCTCTCTCTCTCTCTCTCTCTCTCTCTCTCACACACACACACACACACACACACACACACACACACACACACACACACACACACACGTCAGTCACTATCGCCGTTTTCACCTCTTTACTGATCAACCCTTACCATCACGCACCCGCTGTTAATAATTTCATTCGTCCTCCAATCCTTACACACTTTTATTTTCGCTCATCTACTCACATTGTCGCCCAAACTCACGCTTAGTTTTGTTTTAGGGTTCATTCACACACACCCCAACTGGCCTTGACTCACCCACACCCTCACCTTTACCCTCTCTCACACTCACACCCTCACCTCCACCCTCTCTCACACCCATACCCTCACATTTGTGCCTTCATTTGTATCCACATCCACATCATCGCCCACCCTCACTTCATCTCATTCCTCTCTCACCTTACTGCCACCCACACCACCTTCACCGCGGCCACCCATCCATACCCCATTTTTTTTTTTCCACTCATTTTCCCTCTGCCTCATCTTTACTTACCCTCATTTTCACCGCAACCCACCCACACCCTCACCTTCATCCCACACCCAGCCCGATGTCGTAGCCACACCCACTGCTCCACCCCACCCTGTAAACATTGTGTCCAGAATAGATCAAGGCTGTGTATCAACTATCCTACCCACTCATTTCTCTTACTCACTGGATTCATCTTATTGACCCAGCGAACTCACTCTTAGATCTTAGTAATTGGACTCCTCTTACTCACTGATTGACCTTATTGACCTACTAACTGATCATAATACCTGACCTCCTTGCTTGATCTTACTGACTTTATTAACTGCTCTGGATAGCCATATTTAACTGGGCTTACTAACTGTCCCGATTGCCTGACTGACTGACTGGCCTGATTACTTTACTGACCTGATTGCCACATCTTACTGACTTACTGGCTCCTCTTACTGACCGACCTGCTTGCCTTGTGTATGCGTCGAGGGAACGTTTATGGCGGTGGGACATAAACAGGTATTATCAGATTGGACGTAAACGGATATAATTAGATTGGAGGGAGTGTTGGGTACAGTTGATTATGGATTAAATGAGGTCTTGGCGATTAGGTTAGATTAAGCCGGGATTGGATTAGATTAGGGAAGATTAGGATGCTGGTGATTAGGTTAGATTAAGTAGGGGTTGGATAGGATTAGGGAAGATTAGGATTAGTGATGTGAACAGAAATGCAGCCGCGCTCTTAACCCCTTCACGACGATGACTTACTTTATTCTTGCAACTTTCAGGCGATTTTTTTCATCTTAGTGGAGATGCCTAGTAGTGAAATTGCTGGCAAGAGCTGCATCTAACCCCTCTAGTTGGAAAAATCTCTCCTATAGTCAGTCAGTTGAGCGGGTATTAGTAGGGGAACAAATGTCAAGTGGTTAGTCTGCATGCCACATTACGATTGCGTTCAGCAGTGAGGTATAGGATGAACACACACACGGTTCTTGCAATCACCATAGTTTTCATAAATGCCACGTCAAAATCTGGGAGTGAACCTTTCCCATCGCCATGTAATTTTTGGTAATACTTTTTTTTTTTTTTCCACAATGGAAGGTTTCTGGGAAAAATATCTATTTAGTAGTTCCTTTTGTTCTCACGAATCATAGTACAGTGTAAGCGGTGAAGACATGTGAAACCTTGCACATCATCATCATCATCATCAGCAGCAGCATCCACCATCATCATCTACAACATCAGCATCAACAGCAGGATTGTCATCATCGTCGTCGTCGTCACATCATCAGCATCATCATACGCTAATACCCTCTCTAATAAATTGGGTGGGTGGGATCCAGACATGGTAAAAAAGAAGACAAGAAAACGTTGCCGGAATATAATAATTAGTTGCCGGGGGAAATGAGCGACACCTTTTAGTCGCAAATCATGGAGCCCTTCATGTGCATCAGAAAGAATGAAAATAATGTGAACGGTGTGTGTGTGTGTGTGTGTGTGTGTGAGAGAGAGAGAGAGAGTATTGGGGAATGTGTGGGGAATATACAATATTCACAGGCAACCCTAATCCGAGTTTCCTTTGTCATATTACGACCATTGTATGCATGTCTGTGGGCGTGCATGCGTGCGTGTGTGGGTGTAGGGCTGCCTGTGTTTTTGTGTATGTCGGTGTGATTGATGGTGTTTGTATGTGTGTGTGTGTGTGTGTGTGTGTGTGTGTGTGTGTGTGTGTGTGTGTGTGTGTGTAAATGTTTGAATTTGTTTGTGTGCAGTATGTTCTATGGCAGATGTGTCTGGCTATACGTGGTTGTGTGTGCGTGTGTATATACGTGGTAAATTGAAAGTGTACTAATTTGAATTGACTGTGTGTATTAATGCATGTGGATGTAAATTTAAAGGAGTGTGTATGTGTAGTTCTGCCTGCGTCTGTGTATCTGTACAGTATATGAAGGATGGACATGTGTATAGTATGTATATATTCCACAGTATGTATAGACCTGTGTATGTGTCTGGAAATGTGTAAGACTATATGGCAGTGCCTATGTATAAATTTGCAAGGATTATACTGTATTAATTTACCAGATATCTGTGTATGTGTGGCTCAGGTTGTATGTGTATGTTTGGATCTGTGTGTGTGTGTGTGTGTGTGTGTGTGTGTGTACGTGCAACAAATACCAGGAGAGGGCGTGTACACCATTGAAGTCATTACCTCTGCGCGGCCATGTTGTTTGTTTGTTTATGTTTACCGATGCATGACGGCAGGCGGGGGTTGATTCGCTGGCTGCCCGGATGTAGAGGGGATGTTGCTGTCACTTAATTGATGTTTGTGTGTACGTTTGTTGTTTATTTTGACGTGTGTTTGTTGGTGGAGTGATTTAGTTTAGTTTCCGGTAAAGTATTTTCCCTAGTTCCCGTTTTCGTTGGATAATTGATGATAGTTGTCATGCTTTGGTGAGGGAGGGATTTTTTTTTTTTTTTTTTTTCCCGGTCTTCGTGGATTATTGAACGGATTTGTGATGGTCAAGTGATTTAATTTAGTTACCGATACACTTTTTACACTTTCCCGTTGTGGCTGTGTATTTATCGATATGTTTTCGCTGCTTTTGTGTTTTGCATTTTGATTGGTTGTTTTCGTGTTTTTTGTTACCTTTTTATGTTGTTTGTATTTTGCAGCAACAGTAGGAACAGGGTTAGATGATGGTGGTGATACTGATTCCTATTACCGGCAGCCGCTTCACTGTGCGTTTATTTATTTATTTATTTATTTATTTTTGACCTTACCGAGGTTAGAGAGATTTAGAGAACTACATGAGTTAGATACGGCCTTCATTAGCCCCTCCAGTACGCGAGGTCCGTTTTAATCCGAATAAAATCGCCTGGAGGTAACATGAATGAGATAAAGGGCGTCACGGTATCGAAGGATTAGTCGCGCCTCTACGTCGGCATCATATTGGTACATACAGACGATTTTATTCGGCTTAGCGGGGACTTTTTCGAAGTGGAAGGATCAGGTTTACCCTCCATTAACTTTCACTTCGAAGACGTATAATGTGTTTTATTCTTGCTATCACCAGACGTCTTGTTGGCAGCGTGGGAAGATATCTTGTAGTGTAAGGGTTAGTGAAGGCTAAAATATGTCTAACTTCTACAGTTTCTAAGGTCACCCCTCAAAGCACAGTGAAATCGTGTAGGCTTTGTAAGCATGATAAATACGTCATTGAACTGAAAGGGTTTGCCATCTCTCTGTCAGACATGTCCCCTAAGTTGATGACTAGCATAGATTTTTTGTTTTATTTTATTTTGATTATGATTTTCTTTTGCGTAACGAATGGTACTCGAGAGGGACGAGATGTCACTAATGTATTTGGCTGGCTCCTCAGCTCACCCAGTCCCCAGAAAGGATTGGTGGACTGCAGAAGGGAAGCTTTACCATGCGGTCCACAGCCTTCACGTCAGGGCCACAGACACGCGTACAACATCAACAACTGCGTACCTGATACTTGAGTATTTTTTTTATTATTATTTGTTTGAGGGGAAAGATTTTATAATTGTTTCTGCCTTGATTTTTGTATTCTGTTTGTTTTGTTCAACAGAGTGTATACGACGGTTTTATCTCTGTATAACTTTATTGACATTCTGTATTTGATTTGTATATCCTCTGTGTAACGCTTTGCATAAGCTTTTGACTTAGGCATGTTTGATTGTTATTTCCTGTAGCTTGTGTGTGTGTGTGTGTGTGTGTGTGTGTGTGTGTGTGTGTGTGTGTGTGTGTGTGTGTGTGTGTGTGTGTGTGTGTTTACGCATGCATAGCGTAGCTTGGGAGTATGCTTCTGTGCATAGGAGCTGGGTGTTTTGTGTTGGTGAGTATGCATGCCTGTGTGACAGTGTACGTGTACGTCCATGCGTATCGCTTTCTGTATGTATGTATGTATGTTTGCAGTATATGTATGTATGTGCATGTTTAGACTATGTTTGCGCTGTTATAGTTTACTTGTGTGGCATATATATATATTTACCAGTATCCTGTGTCTTGTATGCGAATGTGTTTGAGTGTATATCCTTGTGTGCGCGCTCGTGTGTTTGTGTATACTGCTTAAAACCACAACCAATTGTAACCACTGTTGTTTTCCTTTCAGGTGAGTGGGCGGCCAGGAGGAGAGGTAGGAGGAAGAGGGGTAAGAGCGGAGGAAGGGGAAGAGAAGGGAGGGAGGAGGAGGAAGAGAAGTAAGAAGGGAGGGGGAGGAGGAAGAGGGAGAAGAGGAAGAGAAAGAGAAGATTGCAGGGGGAGATGATGAAAGAAGGATTTAGCAGGAGGGGAGAAGAGGAAGAGAGAGAGAGAGAGGGGGGGATTGCATGAGTAGGTGGAAGAAGAAAGACAGGAGGGTAGAAGAAAGAAGGGGAGGTGAATAGGAAGGAAGGGAAGAAATAATAAAGGAATAAAGTAGGAGGATGAAGGTTAGCATAGGGAAAGTATGAGATATCAGGAAGGAGGAGGAAAGGGGGGGAGGGGGATGTTGAAGAGGGGGAGATTGGGAGGGGAGGGATGTGTAAAAGGTCTGCTTTCATATGTATTCAGGGTCCAGTCTTAGAAAGGTGCCTCTCTACCGGTGAGTACGTTGGGTTAGGTTGGGTTGGGTTGTTAGGTAAGGCTAGATTGAGTTGGGTTGGGTTAGGTGAAGCTGAATTGGGTTGAGTTACAGTAGGTTCGGCTGTATTGGGTTATATTAGGCTGTATTAGGTTTCTTTAGGTAAGGTTGGTTTAGTTAGATTAGATGAGGTTGGAATAGATTAGGCTAGGTTTATTTTGACTGGAAAATTTTGGTTGGGATGGGTAGAGTTGGTTACGGTTATGTTAGGTTTTGTTGTTAGGATTGATTAGATTTAAGTTGGGTCGGGTTAGGCTAGGTTTGGTTGAGTTGAGTAGTATAGCCATTGCTTAGGTCAGGTCTGCTTAAATTTGGTTTTGGATTGACTGCTTTTGTTTAGGTTAGATTAGCTTAGATTGGAGTAGGTTAGATTCGCGCAACATAGCACAGAAATATCATATTTTATTTTAACATTTTTTTCTTTAGTTGAGGTATGGTAAATTTATGAGGTAAGGTCAAATGTAGTTAGTATTCGGTGTTACGTCAGGTCAGGTAAATTAGGTTAGATAAGGTCAGGGTAAATCAGACATAGGTACAGAATACAGATACAGGTTAGGCTGGATGGAACATGGGATTACTTATGTTGTGATGGGATAGTTTACGTTGGATAGGTGTATGTAGTGTTAATGAGCGTTCAGGTGAGGTGAGTAGTAGTTAGACTTTCAGCCCTTGGGTCTTTTTTTTTTTCCATGAAGAAAGGTAGGGTTTAGTTAGAAAAGTGATGGTGTGACGAAATTTTGGTAGACCTATTTTAAGTGGGTTTTAGTAAGTGAGGTAAAGAGAGAGGGGAGAGTTGATAGAGTTTAACTGAATTACGATTATTAGGTGTAAGGTGAGGTTATGTTTGGATAATTAGACTGGGATTTAGTATGATGAAGGGTGAAAAAAGAGTTGGAAGGCTATTTAGTGTGGTTTAGTTAGCGAGTAGAAAGAGTGAGTGGAGAGGCAGTGAAGACTTACTTAAATTTGGGGTTAAAAGAGATGAGGCTTGGTTTAAGTAACCGGTGTAAGTAAGGTTTAGTAAGTGAGGTGAAGAGGTGAGAGGAGGGAGGGCAGGTGAGGTGAGGTAATCCATGTGGCCAGTACAAAAACCTCCCCTGGAACAAGTCACAATGGCCACTTTTTAGCGTGACCCCAACACAATGTACCCAGGCCGTGCTCTACCGCTCTCACATGTACCCCCACCACCCCTCCCCTTTTACCCCCACCCTCCTGCCCACATACTATCTCTCACCCCCATGCACCCCCACACCCATCCTCCTCTATAATTTAACTCTCCCCCCACTCATTACCATCCACACCCCAACCCACACTGTTACATAGTGCTGGTTGAATATTTTTAATTCCACTGTGCTTTTGCTCACCCAGCAATACAGTAATTGGGAAACTGGATGTAAATTCGATTGTTGCATGTATTCTTGGGGGAAGATGATGGTTTGGTAAAAACTGATTGTCCACCTTAATGAACCACGAGTAGTCGATATACATTTATCCTAAACCTTGTACATATACCGTTCTGGGCCCCTCCCCATACACACAAGGTCTAAGAAAACATATTTGCGGTGTAACTATACCCGGTAACTCAATTCTGTGTTGTATAAGCTTGAACAAATGCAGGCAAGCATAATAGATAATGACATGCACAGTGTTGAGTCTCTGCGCTGTGCTGACACACTTCAGCACATACAGGTCGAACTTTGACCTTACTCTGTGACACTGACCTTTGACTGGTTGTACGCAAATTGAATCCTTTAATCTTTGGTTTACCCCCAACTCTTCCACCAGGTTTTGATCCAAGTCGGATAAAAGTAACTTTGCGAAGTGATCTCAGCTTTTTATCTGTTGTCCTAAAAAAACATAGGTCAATCCCTTGGCTGATCCATCAACCCATCCACCAAGTTTGGTTCAAATCAGATTGAAATAGTAGATATTTTGTTCAAACACAAACACACGGAACGAACATTGGCCTTGTCCAGTGATCTTTACCTCTGACTGATTCTCACTTCAAATCCTTTTGCTCTTGCCTTACCCTCAGTTCTTCCACCAAGTGTAGCCAGAATCGGGCCAGAATTGTATAAGTTGACTTTGTTGTGCGACCTTGACCGCGACCTGTTGTTCTGAAAAAACGATACGTCAGCCCTTCCATAAAGGTTGGATAAAATCGGAGAGAAATTTTGACAATATTAGTACATTACAACTCACTCCCTGAGTTAGTTACAAACCGTCCATGGTTACATACGGTACACAGTCAGAGTAAGTTGTTGAGATGCTCGTTAGCATTAATAAACTGTCTCTGTATAATGGGCACAGAGCTTCAATAGAAAGTATCTCCAGTGACCCCCCCCCCATACAGTCTCTCTCTCTCTCTCTCTCTCTCTCTCTCTCACACACACACACACACACACACACACACACACACACACACACACACACACACACACACACACACACACACACACACACAAAACCACCAGCGGATTCCCTTAGCACAGGAAGGACCCTTGGGCCGAAGGTATTAAGAGCAACATAAAATACAGTAATACTACACTATGAACCAGGCTGGATATACAGTTTTCTGCACGCGTCCCTGTCCGCTCGAGGAAGTAAAATTTTGGTTGTTGAAGTTCATTTGTTTCTATATGTTAAAGTTATGTGTAAGCTGTTATTGGCAAACTAATTACTGGAGAGCAAGGAATATTTGCTGGATATCCTGCGTGAAATTGCCTTCAGGTATATTACGTAACCCTTGCATGCATATTTATACTCATTCCTACTTGAAGCTGCTTTCCAGTGGCCTTTGTCATTGTATCATATAATATCAAACACCCAATTTCAGTTTCTGTGTATCTAGTTCTGTGACGTATCGTGCTGTGTGAATGGGTTTGAATACTGTTGCTAGATTGGCAGAACAAAATTGACGGACTTTTTCCTTTTGCACGCGTGTATGTTTGTATATAGATGTGTGGGGCTTATGTAAAGAGTTGTTCTATCTTTTACGTTAACTAACACATGTAAAGAGAGAAGGGTGAAATTGTGCCTGGGCAATATTTACTTTTTCAGTATTTAACTCGTTCACTACGGTGGCATTCTACCTTTATAATGCTTGTTGTTCTTGGGTTCCGTGCAGCTCTTGTATACCAGGAGTCTCACGCACCAGGTAAAAACTACGTCCTCAGACTGAAAAGGTTAATTTTGTTCACCTTCACTGGGTAAATATTGCAGTCAAGTATAACAGCCATATAAATGATAATACCAAGATGTTGCTCAGTCGTTTACTGTAAAATCAAGGTTAGATATACGTTATGCCAGTATAAGTTATAACAATGAAAATATTTTGATATGTGTAAGATAATACAGAGGATAGTATGTTGCTCACTCCTTTAGTATAAATTCAAGGTTAGAGCTTACTTATATCTGTAGAAATTATATCAATGAAAATATTTTAATACATTAGTCAGTCCTTTAGCATGAATCGAACGTTCGAGACAAGTGCACACTAAGCCATTATGTATTGTAGTCGATAGTGAGATATTTACGTGAGGATATTGCTAGGGGTAATACGCACTTCCTTGTCAGATTATCATCATCTTACAGTCACGGTAGTGAGAAGAACCTGGTGGGATAAAAGGAGTGGTCAAGATAAAAATGGTGGACATATTCAGTCGCGGGTGTTATTTACAAGGAACGGAAACAGTGACTACAACATTTTAACAAAGACAACAACAAGACGTCGCTAGTGACACGTCGGTGGATATACAGGATGAATACAACACAGGCAACAACCGCAGCAACTAAAGCAACAGAAAGAACACCAAAAACAGCGAACAGCAACATATAACAGCGACAGCTTACTACAGCATCATCATAACAGCCAGCAAATAGCCTAAATAAATGCAACTAGAATTGAACAGCACACAGGGAGCGTATACCTCCACTAACGCTGATATATATTGATTTATAAACCAACCTCCGTCCTACGTCGTTGGCGGAAGTAATTAATCTTGCGGTCGTCCTCTACCCTCGCTACACAAAATCAGAGAAGACATACCTCCGTCGACGCCAGTGAAATGCATTATTTATACCTTCATCCATATCCGGATTCACCTCAAAATCTGTTAAAATCTTCCTTGACCCAGTGTCCAACTGTCCATCAGATTTCATTGAAATCTCATAACGAATTTTTTATATATTTTGTCAACAGACAGACAGACAGACAAGGGTGAATACAAAACATCCAACTTCGTTGGCGGAGGTAATAATTAGCATAAAAACGACAACAAAAGCAACACAACGGGTCACTGTCATCGCCAGTAGAAACATTCCCCCAGTAACATCATCAACAACAACTTCTAGCAACAGCATCAACACCAGGCTACCAACAGTAACACCACCATCATCATCATCATCGTCATCGTCATCGTCATCATCATCTGCTGCAGCAACAGCAATAACAACAACAATTACAAAATTACCCACATCAATAACAACAACAACATGCTCTCTAATGAATGAAGTGAGGCGGATTACGTGGAAATTCCCAACAAATTTAAATATCAGACAATTCAATTCTCTCTATTTAAATATCAGACAATTCAATTCTCTGTCTGTCTGTCTCTGTCTCTCTCTGTCTGTCTGTCTGTCTCTCTCTCTCTCTCTCTCTCTCTCTCTCTCTCTCTCTCTCTCTCTCTCCCTCCCTCCCTCCCAGGTTTAGTTAGGGATTTTCTTTTTTGTTTCTGAGGGATGAAATTTCGTGTTGGCTCTTGATTAATTTGGGTTTTTGAGAGAGAGAGAGAGAGACTCTTTATGTATGGGTTTGATAGAGGTATAGAAACAAGCAACGCTAGGCTGTTGCAACTCTCCATCTGACCAAGCACATAACCACCCCCCCCTACCTCCCTGCACACCTTACAAAACGCACAATGGCCCTCCCTCCTCCCCCCCATCTTTTTAAGGTGGACGTAAGGAGAATGCCTTGAGGACACCTAGCCTGGGGCTTTCAGACTCCTTGCACATGTCGCATTGAAATCTCTCTAAAAATATTATTATTATTATTATTATTATTAATTAATTTATTTATTTTTTTATTTTTTTAACTTTTACATAAAAAAAAACAACCGTACATAAGACGGCATTCTGCCTATCAGAAAGCACCAGTTCACTGTAAGACACATAACTATGTGAAATTTCATGACTAAAGCGAATACTTTCTGTGCTCTGGCCCGGAAACGCAATCTCTACACCCGGCCAGTTGCCCTCTACGTATGGATATCCGTTGATTCCAGTGATAACAGCACCCTCCTCTGATATTCTCAGGTGGAGAATGAAAACAGAACCAAATTTCTTTGTAATGTGCCTAATTATCGGAGATGAGAGAGAGAGAGAGAGAGAGAGAGAGAGAGAGAGAGAGAATGAACTAGCTTTCATTTGCGGTAAACAGGTAGTGAAAAACACCCTCTGGATAAAGGTCATGGAAAGAAAGAATATAAGAAGAGAAAAGAGGGAAGGTGAGGATAGTGGTGTTGTGGTTGTGGTTGTTGAGGTGGTGGATGTTGGGTAGTTGTTTTGAAAGTGTTAGTTGTTGTAATTGTTGGAGGTAGTTGTGCTCGTTAAAGTGGTAGGAGTAGTTGTTGTGAAAGGTAGTTATATACAGAAATGGTTGATAAAGTTACAGCTGGTAATTGTAGACGTGGTATATGTATTAGTAGTAGTAGATGCAGATGGTAACTATAATTGTAGAAGTGGTAGATGCATTAGTAGTTGTTGAAGGTAATTGTAGAAGTGGTAGATGCATTAGTAGTTGTAGAAGGTAGTTTTAGAAGTAGTAGATATGTTAGTAGGAGAAGTTGTAGTTGTAGAAATGTTAGATATGTGTCGTAGATGTGATAGTTGTATTAATTGTACTCGTAGTAGGTGTGGTTGTTAACGAGTGATTACGTGAAACTATGTAGTACTAGTGGGTTCGTTTGTTGTAAAGGTAACTGTATTTGCTAGTTTTGTACACTCCACTCCCTCGTGTGTGTATGTGTGTGTGTGTGTGTGTGAGAGAGAGAGAGAGAGAGAGAGAGACGTAGCCCACTTTAATGTGATCCTTACTCTAAAAAATCTGCAATAAATAACGCAAATAAAAATAATACAAAATACTAACAAATACTTTCCAGCATCATATCGGTTCTCTGATGTCTCTCCTGGTATTACTGAGTTGGCCAAAATATGCATCTGAGTGTGAATATTACTCAGAGGTCAAGGTCAGCTTATTGCGTGTGTGTGTGTGTGTGTGTGTGTGTGTGTGTGTGTGTGTGTGTGTGTGTGTGTGTGTGTTGTGTAAGAGAGAGAGAGAGAGAGAAAGGGAGGAGCGGAGGAAGGAAGGAATTATAGAAAGATGAATTAACTCGGTCCCAAAGAAAAGTGAAAGTAAGGCAGTATAAAACAAAGAAATGATTGTGTGTGTGTGTGTGTGAGAGAGAGAGAGAGAGAGAGAGAGAGAGAGAGAGAGAGAGAGAGAGAGAGGTATGTTACACTCTATTTGTTATCAGTATTTGTTGCACATTAATTATTCTGACCCGTTTGTTGATGGTTTGTTATTGATGGTGGCCACTGTTTTTGTGTGCTGTTTATGCGTGTTTCTGAATTGTTGTGTGTTTTTGTAGCATTGTGTGTGTGTGTGTGTGTGTGTGTGTGTGTGTGTGTGTGTGTGTGTGTGTGTGTTTTAACTAGTGTGTTCATGTATGTTTGTTTCAATATCTCTGCATACTTATTTTCTGTTTGCATGTGTGTTTGTTAAGAGGTTAATGAATGACGAAACATGATAGATAATTGTAATGAATATGCGTATAGTAAAGAAAAAAAACTCCAATAATTTAGCAGGAATGTGTAAAGTAATGTTGAGTAACGTGGAGGTCAGTGAAGGTGTTAGGTAAAGAACCCAGTCGAGTGGTCACCTTGAAGCATTCTCTCTCTCTCTCTCTCTCTCTCTCTCTCTCTCTCTCTCTCTCATTATTTCACTCCTCGTTTCTCATTTTGCTTGGTTTTTTATCACCTGTATTGTTAAATAATTCCTTTCTGTTTGTTTGTTAGTCCATCTGATATCATTTTTTTTTGTCATAATTATCATTTTCACTTAGCTAATCCATTTGCTTATTCTCTCTCTCTCTCTCTCTCTCTCTCTCTCTCTCTAGCTATCTGTCCAGTGTTATCCTCTCTCTTTCTCACTTTCTTTTTAATCATTCAGTGAGCTTCATCTTTCACAGCCTGTCTTTCACTCCCATCCCTCCAATTTATATTTTAAACTCACTTGACTTTCTCTTTATTTTCATGTGTTGTCATGTGTTGGTAGGAGGCTGGGTAGATGTAGATAGATAAATACTCGGATAGATGGATAGAAAGGTACTTAGGTAGATAGATGGAAAGATCAATGTGAAGTCAATGTGGAGAGATTATTAGATAGGTTGATGCAGGTATATAGGTAGTTAGATAAAAGAAAAATAAGAATAGTTACGGTACGTTCGATATAGGGTCAGAGCTGAAATATATACACAGATAGCCAGAAAAGTATATAATCACCGGTATGCAAGAAGATAGATAGAAGGGGTCGATAGAGATAGATTTATAGACGGTTCAGATGATAATTGATTGAAACTACATATTTTTGGGTAGCTACATGAAAGGATAGATAAATTTCTTAGGCTATATGTACGAGTTTACGGATAGATAATCGGCAAGGTTGATGGATGTATAGACACTAATTGATGTGGAAGGAAATATGCTGAGAGAGAGAGAGAGAGAGAGAGAGAGAGCACTGCGTCTTTCTAATTACCTTGGCCACAAACTCCTAAAAGTTGCCACTGCTCACCTGAGAACTCAATTGAAGTCGGTCACCTCTTCCCGGCCCACACAGGTGCATAGTTTCTAAATTCCCTTCCATAATAATTATTAGTGAACAGTACATAAATTCTGCAGTAATGTAATCATTAGTTATTACACCAGTTTTCTAGACATGATTTACTAAGAAAATTATTGCAGAAATAAATAAAAGACATAAACAAGTGGTGCCATAGCATTCAGCACATAATATTACAAGTCTCGCTGCATGTTTATTTTGAAATGCCTGTCATGTACGGTAGTTTTCAAACAGATTAATGCTTCATTTGGCAAATGTTGAAATGTTATTTATGAAAAAAAGTATAGTTTTTAAAACGAAACATGGAAAGATGAAATCGCGGGTGCCAAACAACCCTAAGACGTGGTGCGTGAGGTCGGTGCAGACGATCTTAAATTGATCTGTACTAATATTTTGCATTCAGACGACTTTATATTACTTTTGTATATACATACATGAATGTAAAACTTTCACATATTGAAACAGTAAGAAAAGAGTATGAGTCAGGGTGATTAATTGGTGTATGACCTAAGAAAAATATTCCTCCCTGAAATAAGACAGTAACCACAATATCTTTCACGCATCGGTATTATATATATACAGGTGGATACGGCATTACCCTTTGGAGTTAAGGCCAGCGGCCGCCATTTTGGTGGTCCCAAGACGATCGTCAACGCATTTGTTTATGCATTCTACAGTGTACGATTTTTGTGTTTCTTGCTTGAAGCTGAGGCTACGCATGCTAGTTTGGAGATAAAACAACTGATTCAGTTAATATTCAACACCATACCATCGTGTGCAGCGATGAACTGCACCAACAGGCGGTTTAAGGACTGTGGACAGACGATTCATCGGTGAGTATGCCTAGAGCTGATTTATATCAACTACCTGCCCATCTCACTGTATACTTCCGTATTTTATATCTTAAGGCACCAAGGAATCCATAAGACACATGCAGTGTCCTGGTTGAGGTCTTTTGGAAAAACTGGATTAATGAGATATCTGAGTGCAATGCTCAGTTGAGCCTTAACACAGGTTTGGGTTATATAGTATTCATAGACAGCAAATTTTGCTGACAACACTCAAATGCACTGGAAAGTTACTGTGATATGGCATAATTGACACTGGATTCCTTATCCATGACTCCCAATTCTCTCTGTCAGTGTATGTGTTGGTTACATTTTCTGATAGTAGGGCAAACAACAACAGCAACAAAGTATGGCTCTTCTGAGTGTTTTCATAATCAGTGGCCAATCACACCGAAAATTAAATGTCATTAAAATTATTGCACACTACAAACAGTTGTGGTGCATGTTTATTCTCACTTAAACTCTGTTGTTTGATGATCAGACAGGCAGAGTTTGATTAGGCAATATTTGACAACATACAAGTATTTCATATATATTTTAGTTGAAAAATAGTGTAAAACTGGAAGTGCCACCAGTGTCTGTGGTGCGCTACATATTTACTGACTAAATTTTTAGTGCAAGTACCCAGTGTGGGGGATTGCCATCAAACTGCGCCCTGATGGCTCAGTAAGCACTGAATTACGTGGAGGGTTTCATGAAAATTGAGGGTACTTTCTACCTATGTAGGGTGCCTTGCCACAATCACTGCACATCGTGTCAGCGCTTGCTACCGCCGTGTTGGACGGCAACAACTGTTTGTGCAGTTGCATGGGCACATGCTGGACTGTCTAGCAGATCATAATCATTTATTTGCGGTGATCAAATGCATCGCATCTTCTTATATAAAAATTAGGATGCATCATCTGACCAAGAGCTTCATGGAGAAGCTGAATGGACCATCACTTAGGAAACAACTGTCCAAGTTGATCCTGTTTAGGCATGAGTGATTGTGTATGCTGTTGATATATGTTGGATGATGTTATGACTATTGTATTGCACTACAGTATATGCGATCTCGCACCACAACTGATGTATAACTTTGTCAGTTACACCTACTCCCTCGCAATAACCTCGGAAATACGGCTTCTGCTCTTCAATAAACTGTGAATTTTTTGTGTGCAATTTGAGTTATAAAAGAGGCTGTACGCTGAAATACTACTTGACTGCACGAAAAAGGCCAGCTTGGACACACCCAGCTAATCTGGAGTGTACCGACGGGACACCGATAGCGATCAGATTGGCGTCATTTGCATTTGTATTATGACACCATGAAGGGCAGGAATGGTAGAGTAAGTGGGTTTTTCACTACCGGTGACTTTATTTATGGCAGTAAATGAGAAACTCCGAAATTAATAACATAGGTGCCTCAGTTCTGATGGAAGTTCTCCGTTTTTCGGGTTGCATTGCGTATGTATACACGTGGGTGCTTGGGCTCAATGGCACCACGCAAGGTCCAAGGACCTTGGACCTTGGGACCACCAAGATAGCCGCCGCCACCGCGCACAGGCTTCTGCTGCTTGCATGTATTCGTACGCGGCATGCCCCATCCAGTGTACAATATATATACCAGTGCATTCGCGGGACGAATGCGTCATTGCATACAGTCTTCACCTGAGGTCTACCAACATCTTGCAGTCAGATTACATTATACTGTATTAGTTTCATATATACTGTAGATATGTGGATTTGAATTATTCATTTCATTCAAATACTGAAAGGGTATGAACATCGATAGACTGGCTAAGAGCAAGGTTGGTCCCGGAAATGAGACGGTACCAGTATGCTATCTTACTTTAGTGATTTGCTTTAACTTATCATAATGGAGCGTCTTTTCTTCACTGTAGTGAGTATATATGTTATTAATATTTTACTCGTGACTACAGTGATACTTGAAGCACAGAAAAGAGAGTAGTGTAGTTGACCAACTTTTAATGTGTTCAGTTAAAGTACCGGGTGAGAATTGGCAACTTTTGGGAGTTTGTGCCAAGGCTGTTGGTATTGTTTGTTGACTTTGTGCTTGTTAGTCCATCCAGCTTCCCCAGCTCGTCTGTTTCCTCTCCTCTCTCATCCTGTCTTTCCTCCCTTCATCCTGTCCTGTCTCTTCCGCTGTTTCTTTTCCCTCCTTTCTCTCATGCTTCTCCCAATTCTCTTCTTGTCTGCACCCCCCCCTCCCCCCCCTCTCTCTCTCACGTTCAGTTTGCTTCCACACCTCTCCTGCCTGCATGCCCGCTTGCCTCCCCCATGGACCTACCTCATTAACTATCCCTTGTGCTTTTCTGCCTCGTCATCCGGCCTCACCCACCTGGTTGTCTCTGTCCTTGCCTCACCTTCATTCCGTACCTCACCCACCTGCCTGCCTCTGTTCCTGCCTCACACGTCTATCTTACTTCGCGGCGGCCTCACCCACCTACCTAACCTCTCATCTGCCTCACCCTTCTGCCTGACACACACCTGCCTCCCTTTGTTCCTTCTTCACTTTCCTGCCTGACGCACACCTCCCTCCTTCTATTCCTGCCTGACACACCTGCCTCCTTCTGCTCCTGCCTCACCCTTCTGCCCGACACACACCTGCCTTCCTCTGTTCCTGCCTCACTTTCCAGCCATACCCATTTTCCTTGCCTCTCACATGCATTCCTGCTTTGCACATCCTCCTCTCCACCCTTTACTTTCTATATGCCCTTTGTGTACCCCTTAAGTTTGATAATGTTTAATATCATTCTTTTCTCTCACAGATGATTTTTATTCAGCTTTTGTCTCTCTCTCTCTCTCTCTCTCTCTCTCTCTCTCTCTTTCTCGTTTACCCCTTTTGTACGATGCCGTCACATAGCTGCCCTCAGACGATTTTCTTGAGCTTTGGAGAAACCCCGCGTGATGAAATGTTTAGAAATTCGATGAAATGTTTAGAAATTCTTCGATGGTCTCTTTAGTACGATGACGATGTTTATATTCCATGATTGTTACCACCAGACGATTTTGTTTAGCGTAGGAGCCATCCCCGTTCTGTAGGGAGTAAAATTTTGCGACCTACAATACCTACCTACTCATCTACCTACCTGCCCACACACCTACCCACCTATCCACATACGATATCACCTACCTACCTACCATACACATTTTTCCTACTTAACTACCTGTCAACTCACCTACCTTGGTCTACCTGCATATGTGCCTTACCTTCCTACCTGTATGTATGTCCATTATGTTTATGCAAGAAGTGTGTGTATATATGTATGTAGGTCATTTATCGTTAATCTTTTCGTTTCCTGCCCATCGACACCACCTGCTGGCGAGAAAACGAGGCTGCAGAGAAATCATCCATTCACCAACACCCATGTCGCAGTTCTCTCAGTCATTTTTTTTTTAATAGTTTTCCTTTGTGTGTGTGTGTGTGTGTGTGAGAGAGAGAGAGAGAGAGAGAGAGAGAGAGGATAATTCAAGGTATGCAGTGTGCGAGTGTGGTAAATCGTTTCTGCGCAGTGCGTTGAAACTTGTTGGGGTATTGGAAAAGTAACGGTAACCAGTAAAATAGTAATAATGATAATATAATAATAATAATAATAGAAAAGGCTGGAATCTTTCTTCGAAAGGTTTGAACCCGAGACCTGTAAAGAGATTATTGAACACGGAACTGTACTGTACATGTGCTGTGCTGTGTAGTTGTCTTGTTAGATTAAAGAGAGACCATCAGTATTGAGCCTGTGTTCTTTAATTTTGTGTTGTTTGGGTCGGATTCAGTAGTGTTGTGAGAGCCGGTGTGTGTTGTTTGTCGTCTTAGTTGTGTTGTGGAATGTATTTTGTTAAGGGCTTGTATTTTTTTTTTTATGCATATAATTGCGTAATTGTGTGTTGGTGATGTTTATTGTCTCACTGGTCATATTTTGTGTTGTAGGGTGAGTCGTATCTTGCATTGTCTTTGTGTCCGGGTGTGTGGCTGTTTCCTCCCTCTGTTGTCTGTGTGTAATCGGGATATATTCCCTTGTGTGTCGTCTTACCTATTGTCTCTCCGTCGTCTGTGCTCTGTCGGCTTTTGTGTCTGATCTTGTGTGTGTGTGAATAAGGGAAAGTGGTTCATATCCTTCCATTCTAAACATTTGCATTTACTGGACTCAGATTATATGTAGGTGAATGGAGCTATGGCCAACTTTCTCTGCATACACTGAAGATAGTTTTCCCATGTTTTGAGTTTGCTTATGATGATGATGATGATGATGATGGAGGTGATGATGATAATAATAATAATAATAATGATGGTGCTGATGGAGGTGATGATGGTGATGAAAAATACAAGCACAAGATTAATGAGGGGAAATAGTCTAGGTTGATGGTAATACTCTACCAGCTGTGGCTCACTCCCAGGTACATATCATCGTCATCTTCCACTAGAATAGATTAACTTACGAGAGTTTGCCTGACCATGAGAAGGGTTATTATTTACTGATTTAAAAATGAAAGATAAATAGATGAGAGTAAAGTTCTAGATAATGTTTACTAATGAATATAGGAAGGTAATTAGATGAGGTTACAGTGTGTTGTTATATTATTGTTAGAAATAAAAAAATTATGACCCCTTGGTTGTATGATAATGACGTGGTATTAAACGTCTAGTCACTGTACCCTGTCACCCCCGTACCAATATGGCGGCTCATGTACCTCACTTGTGTACCCTTATCCTCATACCTTATCCCTGCACCCACACCACCCCCCGAACTTCACATTCCTAGGGTACACTTGCCTGAAGCTGTTTGAAACGAGCGTGAAATAAAATGAAAAACAATGAAAACTTATATAAGAAGCTCGAATATCAATAAATCTGGACTCCTTCACTTATCACCTTAACCCTCTGATGGTCATGTGTACTCTAGTGTATGTTTCCAGCGCCAGACGGTTTTATTCAGCTGAGTACAGAAGACTTTGTTAATACTGTCACCATTAACCCCGTTCGTGGTTGAAGCGTAGGAGCTTGTCTCGGTGTACGTCAGACGATTATTATTATTATTATTATTATTATTATCATTATTATTATTATCATTATTATTATTATTAGCTACGAGTCCCAGAAGCCTGACTTTAGTAAAAGAAGTCCACATATCAGTATATTGTGAGTAGATGCGAGATGTAAATGAAGCGAGTAGACGTGGGATGTAAATGAAGCGAGTAGACTTTTTTTTTTTTTTTTTTTTTTTTTTTTAATGCGAGGAAGAAGGAACCAAAGGCCATGAGCCTGCAGTAACAGTTCCCTCCAAGAGAAAAACAAAATACAATAGAGAGCCAAATTCAAGATCCGATCATTTTGAGATGCCTGGACACACTACGTTTGAAAGACTGGAGATCATAAGCAGCCGGAAATACAGACAGAGGGAGACAGTTCCAGAGCTGACCTGTTGCATAAATGAAAGACTGGGAGTAACGGTGAACTCTTGCATTAGAGAGTTGGACAGAAAAGGGATGAGAGTTTGCTGCCAGACGGGTGCTACGCGCCCGTCGTAGGGGTGGAGGAATGCAAACAGTCAGTTCAGAGGAGCAGTGACCATTAAAGTAGCGATAGAAAAGAGATAAAGAGACGTGGGATGTCAGGGAAGCGAGTAGATGTGGGATGTCAGGGAAGCGAGTAGACGTGGGATGTGAGGGAAGCGATTAGACGTGGGATGTAAATGGAGCGAGTAAACGGTGGGAAAACTGAAAACAGAAGCAATACCGAAAAACAGTGAAAGACAGAGCGCTAAACTCTATGAAAACAAAGTGCCTGTAGCGATTTAAGCCTTGAGGGGACAGGTGACCACTCAGGCGTTTTGATTACCACCTGATGCTTTATTTACCTGCACTATAAGGGTTGCATGACATTGATTAAAGGTGAGGATATGGGACACTGACTCAGAATGACTTAGTAGAAAATTGACAATGAAAGAAGAGTAAATAAAAGCGAAGTTAAATAATTATAATGCAAAGGGTGATAGAAAATAAAGTGAAGCCGAAGCAGAGTGAAGCAGGAAAACAAAGATGAAACAGCAAAATCAAAGTGAAATATATAAACATGATCAAAATTAAAATGACAGCGCAAAAGAATATGAAAGGACCGAAACAAAGTGAAACAAAGGTCTCACTAAATGAAACGACGAGCGAAACGAAATGAAACGGCTCGAAGCTCCACTGAAACAGGTAGCCCCAGTCAAGGTTGCAAGTGTTGAGGGAAATGTTTGGTGATGTGTTCGTCGGGGGGGAGGGGTCGACATGTTCGTTTGCTTGCTTTGCGTGCTTGCTTTTGTTTGTTTTTGTTGATTGGATGTGCTGTTGTGTGCTTAGTTTTTGTATTTCGTGTTTTTTTTTTAGAGAGAGAGATCGTATGTGCTTTTGTTTGTGCTTGTTTTGCTGTGCTTGATTGCTTGTTTGTTTTTGTTGTTTGTGTATTTTATTTATTAGGTGTTTGATTTTGTTCAGTTGTATTTGTGAATGTTGTTTTGGTTTTTGTGGTTGTTTAGTTGCGTTTTTGGCTGAGAAGTTCTCTTTGTGTTTAGAAGCTTTTGTGTTTGTTTCTGTGTTTTGTTTATGTATCGGTATTTGGTATTGTTACTTTTGTTTAGTTTGAATGTTTAGTAAGATCTCTTTTGTTTTCTTTGTGCATTTCCTTTTATTGCTTATATTTGTTTTTGTTGAATGTGTGATTAGTTTTGTTTTGTTTGTGAATTTCGGATTGTTGCTTGTGTGTGTGTTGTATTTGTGATTGATTGTGAGTGTGTGCTCTTTGTGTATTGCGTGTGTGTGTGTGTGTGTGTGTGTGTGTGTGTGTGTGTGTGTGTTGCTGTATATGCAATTATGTGCTTGTTTTTCTGTTGTCAGTCTCATATTGTGTTTGGTATGTTATATTTATGAGTAGGTGCTTGTTTTTGTGTGTATTTGTGTATCATGTTCTTGTTCGCTTGTTTCATTTGTTTTATTTTTGTTGTGTTTCGTTGTCTGCATATTCGTGTTTTTATGGCTTTGCTTGAGTCACACTTTAATCGTTTCTGTGTCTGGCTGTTTTATTGTGCACCTAGTTCACTATTGGAGTTTGGCTGTGAATCCCCCCCCCCCGTGTGTGTGTGTGTGTGTGTGTGTGTGTGTGTGTGTGTGTGTTTTGTGAAGATATGCTTGTTAATGTTACTTTTATGGTAAATTTAACTGTTGTAGAAATTATGGTACCCCCTCGATTTTCTTTTTTCCGCGACTAGTTCATTGATGGCGAAAAAGTAACTGTTCTTGAAAATAATGATGATGAATGTGTTTTGTGCTAGAGTATTGGTATATTTGTTGTTTGTCTGTGTGTCCTCATGGTAGATCTGCCCTGAGAATTGATGAACCTGACTCCCTCCCCTCCTCCCTGTGTGTGTGTGTGTGTGTGTGTGTGTGTGTGTGTGTGTGTGTGTGTGTTGCTTTTATGTGCGCTTACCTGTTTATTTGTTTTCATCATATTTTTATTTACCGTCTGTCCCCCAGCCTCTCTCCCACCTCTTCACTCCTTTCTCACTCGCTCTCTTCTCTCACTTTTTCCTCCCGCGCGCTCGCTTTCTTTCTCTCCTCCCCCTCTTGCATTATGAAGAGCCTTCCTTGGAGACAAACGCTCACTCTTTCTTTCTCCTGACTCTCGTTCTTTAAAAACCTTTCTTTCTTTAGCCTCTCCTTAATCTTGCTTCTCCCATTTTTGAGTCTCTTTTGTCATTTTATTTCTTGTAATGTTTCTTGTTGCTGTTGCCTGTTCATTTCTCTCTCTCTCTCTCTCTCTCTCTCACGCACCTCCTCTGCCTCTCACTAAATATTTCTTTCTTAATCCTCTCTCTAATCTCTCGTTTTCTTTTTCTTCAGGGAGACAAGCTCAATATTTTTTCCCCTACCGCCCCTCCTCTCTTTCTTTAGATTCTTTTGTGCGTATAATTTTTTTTTCTCTTATGGAGGGGGTCTTTTAAGAAGAGTGGTGCAACGGCTCTCTCTCTCTCTCTCTCTCTCTCTCTCTCTCTCTCTCTCTCTCTCTCAGCCTGTACCTTTTTAGCCATTTTTACCTGTAGGTGGTGGCATTCCATTAGTCTGTCTGTCTCCCTGTCAATTTATCTGTCTACCTATCTGTCTGTGTCCCTTTCCCTGTCTGTCTGTCTGTCATTCTGTCAGTAAAACAAGAGATTCCGGTCTAAAACCGTCTCACGTCTTTAATATCTTTTCCTCTCCCTCCATCCAGTTTTACACCACACCTCAACCCTCCTCCTCCTCCTCCTCTCTCTCTCTCTCTCTCTCTCTCTCATTTTGCTTCCTCCTGACCGTTCCTATCTCCCTTCTATTGCCCTTCTTCCTTCCTTACTTCACACCCTTATCCCTCGTCTATCCCCTTCTTTCACCTCAGTTTCTCATTCCCAATCTTTCCTTCCTTTTCCTCCATTCTTCACCCAGTCTTCCTGCCCTCACTGCATTTTCTGTTTTCCTCTTCGTCGACCCCTTCTTTTTCTTTCTTCTTTCCTTTCCCGTCATTCTCCTCCTTCCTCTTCCCTCTCCCTTCCCCTGTCTCCTCTTCATTCTCCTTCCGTTTTCCTCTCCCCCCTCTTCTCTCCCTTTGCTTGCCTCCTCTTTCCTCTACAAAATAGTGAATCAGGCCGGCACTCTGATACTATACTATTTTTTATTTATTTATTTATTTTTTTTTTTTTCATCACACCCGATAGCTCTTGTTTCGGGAGTTTTCTCTGTTCATGGCTCAGTGCTGCACTTTTTTTTTTTTTTTTTTTTTACCTCCATCCCCCCCCCCCGCCGTTTCTCTCCACACCTATCTCCTTCACATCCATGTCTATCACCGTCACCCTCTCCCCTCAACCTTTTCTGTTATTCCTCCATTCTCGTACTGTACTTTCTCCCCATTTCTCTCTCTCTCTCTCTCTCTCTCTCCTTGTCCCGTTTCTCCCTCTCTCTGTTTTTCATTCTTCCTCTACTGTTTTTCATTCCCCCCTCCCCCCCCCTCTCTCTCTCTCTCTCTCTCTCAATAGCACGAGGCTTTTCACTCACTTTTTCCAGCCATCTGTGTTTCTCTTTTCCATTATATTTGTTTGTTTTTTTCCGTCGCTAATCTCGTTTGTTTTTGGTTCGTTGTACGGCGAGAGGTATTCGGAAATGTTTTGTGGGGGGAGAGAGAGAGAGAGAGGAGGTGGTTTGTGTTCATAGGGATGTTTGAGGGAGCGGGAGGCTGATTTGTGTTCTGAATGTTTGTGTGTTGTGTTAGAGAGAGAGAGAGAGAGAGAATTTTTTTTTCATGTGTTGTGGGTGTTTGTCTTTCTTGTTTATTTTTCTTCTCTTTTTCCTCATTTTTACTTCTTGCACTAGTTCCTTCCCTTCCGTTTACCTCTCTGCTGTCCTTCCTTCACTCTTTTTCAGCACTTCCTTCCAGCTCTCCTTTCTTTCTGCTTTTATCCTTTCTGTTCCTCTTATCTTACTTTCTCTGTCTATGTTCCCCTTCCTATATTAGTGGTTATTCTCAGTCTTCATTATTGTTCTTCCCTCCTCTCCCTCCTCTCACCTTAGTTGGTGATGCTTTCTCCTTTACCTTTTCTCCTTTTGTTCCTTTCTCATTTTTACTTTTTTTTTTTTTTATAATGCCTCCCTCATGTCATTTTTTTTCCCGTAATCTTCTCTCTCTTGTTTCCTGACTCTTTCTCATCTCCATTCTCGTCTCCTGTCTCCCGCCTCTCCATACCGTGTCAGCCAAACTTTAGCCGTCACTCCCGGCTAACAGACCATTAGCCAGACTATGCACACTACCAAGCCATGTGCGGGGCTTACCAGGCGTCTCGCTGGCTTAAGCTGCTCTTCTCCTCCCTTAATACACCAGTAATATTTGCCTTCAGCTTTAACCCCTTATGACATTTTATTTTGCCTTTCCATCTCCTGGGGATTTTATGTAGCTCAGGTGAAGCATTCCAAGCTAGACGTGTTACATATACTTGTCATTAACATATTAAATACCAGAGTTGTTTTCTAAGCTGTATGGAATCGTATGGAGGCAGCTGGAATAAAATATAAAAACCATAATGGGACTGAAGGGATTAAAGGAAATGTGTTACCCTTGGCCCCCTTTTCGAGCTAGACAAGAGAGAAAAATAATTAAATCCGGCCACCGTCACGCCCTCACCTGCCACCTCCACTCATTATTTTGGACGACCATGGTGCCGCGGCTCGGGCAAGGTCATACTCATGACATTTGACCGTGATTGTGAAGTCTTTTTGGGTCGCGTCGCCATTCACAAATTGGCAGGAGGCTCTAAAACTCACACAGGTAGGCAGGTAGGCGTCCGACCAGTATTGACATTCTCTGATTTACTATGTGGCGTCAGTATTATAAGTATTAGTGTCATTATGCGCGTGACATCCGATATTTATTAACAAAAAAGTGTCTCAGTTATTTCCATTACAAAACTGTGTATATACCCCTAGAATCTAGATCGATTCCAGGCCAGTAAAACGTGGCATAGTTATGTGTGTATAGATGGGAAAGAGAGTAGGAGAATCTAGACTTTCCATTTGGATCTTTGGTTTTGTAATTATAATCGAGGACGGACGATGGAAATTCAGAATAAAATAATAGCCTTTACACACACACACACACACACACACACACACACACACACACACACACACACACACACACACACACACCTTTCAGCTATTTAATTAGAGACTGGGAGGTGGTCAGGAAGTACAGGAGTGGACTGGTGTTCGTAGAATAACCAGATCAGAGTCTGTTGGCAGGAAATAGTTTGAGAATTTTAATGTCACCACAACATTGTCAAGTGTGTTTTGTGGATGATTAGTAGAAACTTTCAATGTAATTAATATCCCCATACTGTTCCCAGACCCGTTTTGTCGATCTCCCATTTTTTCGTACTGTTTGCAACTACATCCTCCAACCCACCATAGACACCATCATCACGAGGCGGCCGAGGCCGTATTGTGGTCAGATTAATAGACTGTCTAGCACTCCAACCTTAACGATTTAGCATGCTTTTATCAAAACATGCTCTCTTATGCTGTTTTATGGGGGAGGCGGTGGCCGAGCCGGTTGAGAGGTTGCCAGGTGTACCCAGGTTCGATTCCTGGCTGGGACACGGAACATTTGAGGATTTGAAAATCATTAAAACAGACATTACTGATGTACCATAAGACCCACCGACATGTAAAAATACCTTCCCTAATATCAATTTAGGCCTATCAGTCCTGTATGAGGCACAGCCCTAGCATTATTCAGTATGGACAGTGGGTGTTTTGCGCCGAAGTTGTGGCATGTATAGGGGTATAGTACTGTACATTTATTATTGTGGACATAAATGCTAATCCAGTTCATAATGATAAATAACGAACTACTGAGCAGTGGCTTCCTAAACCCTGTAATGAGATCTTCACAGCCCAACATACTGTACTTTTCGGAATATAATGCAGGTGGTTGATACGTGTTCATCTCTGTTAAAAACTGGAGTGATATTATTGTAGGCAACTGTACATATAAAATTATGAGTATACTGTAGGTTAGAGGTGACGGTCGTATTGTAAGTGGCTTTGAAGATTTCGTAGCACTTATTTTTAAGCGATTTACTTTGCACCTTACACTTGAACATTCTCTTGTATGGTATTTAAATCGTACATCTGAACATTCTCTTGTGTGGTATTTAAATCGTTTTGATACTAACATTTTGCATCAGTAGTATACAAGAGGGTATTAAGATGTAAAGGGCAGAATAAGTCGACAAGAAAGAGGTGTTACGGGTCTCCAAAAGCGAACCAGAGTATAATAGTGAGATTTGTTCAGTGTTTGTTGCTTGGCTGTAAAAGGGGCCGCGCAAAAAAACAAACAGAAAAACAAAAGCAATTATAGGCAATCGTCCCGAGTAACTTTGTTCGAATCGTGGGAACATGGTTGAAATGATGAGTGAAGGTCAGAGGTGAGTGTGAGGGTGGCTGGACTGACTTATTTCCCCCCCCCCTTCCCTCTTATTCCTCTCTCTCTCTCTTGTTTGCCAGTATAGAGGTGATTGCGAGGCATTTAAATAGTTGAAATAGATTTATACCTATGGACTGCACACTGATCACTAAGAGAGAAGCAGTGTGGGTGTAATATTTGAAGAGGGGGAAATTCGACGACTTCAACCCATGTTTTTAAGGGCAACACAAAACTCTAAATCGCCCTAAAACTAAAACTGAGTAAGCCAAGATGTAAGAAAACCCCTAATTTTTCACGATGGTTAATGAAACACCTGTAATTAATAGATGTGATTAGCCAGCATCCCACATTACAGAGTGCAGTCATGCAGTGGCGTAAAAGGGCCAGACATGTTTTATCAATATCATCATCATCATAATCATCACACGCTTCAGAAATCATCGTCAAAATTTTGGGGCTTGTGTACGAGGACACATTTGGTTTCTTCTATTCAAATACGACCATTGTAATCCTGGCCAACTTATTTGATAGCGTGAGTAATAGTGTCGAGTAGTGGGAACATGTTAGTAAAAAATGTTTAGTATAGGTCCGGGTTGTAGACGAGGCCATGACCACACACACACACACACACACACACACACACACACACACACACACACATATATACCGGTATATATATATATATATATACCATAAAGCGCTTATATTCACGAATAGCCTGTGTGTGTGTGTGTGTGTGTAAGTTTGAGTCTTGAGAGGGTGTATGTTTAAAATAAAGAGTAAAGGTTAGAGGTGAGTGTGATAATGGGAGGTGGTGCTCTTACTCCTCCCCTGCCAGGCTGGACGAGACGCCATCAGGGAGAGTGCTGTCTGCCCCACCATTACTTAACACCTCTCACTCTGATGCTGGCTGTTGCTCTCCGTTATCACCTCGCATCACTGCTGTATGGCGCTGTATTGCTTTGCCTCTCTGGGTCTTGTTCTTGAGCACGTAATATCGTCGGTTAAGGGGGGCCCAGACTACCATTATCTTGACAGTTTCTCTTTGCACGTCAATAATCCACCTGATGCACACGAGAATGCTGCCAGTAGTATTAATATTCATTATTACCTTGTCTTCTTGCCATCTACCGCTGTATTACTGTGCTGCTCACTCTGTCATTGTTTTATTCGTGTCAGATTGTTATTATTTTTATACTGCCAGCCATGTTACAATATTGATATGCTTATATTGTTTTTGTTGTCACTAAGCAGCATGTTATAATTAGTGACTTGATTTATATACAATAAATGGCTTGGAAGAACTGTTCGATACAAATTTTGGGAACTACTTTCAGTGTAATTAGTAACCAAAACTGGCGTGTAAAAGCCTTAGTGTTATTTGCGCCCGTACTCCCTTTGTGAATTGTGTAAGCTGCGGTCATTTGTTCCCCCCCACCTCTCTCTCTCTCTCTCTCTCTCTCTCTCGTTTCATCAGATATAAAATAAACGATCATTACCTCCCCGTATTCAGATACAAGAGGCAAAGAAAATTGTTACGGAACCTCTAAGTTAGGAGAAGGTGCCCTACTACTACTTCTACTGCTACTACAACACCTTTACCCGACCCATAAAAACTATCAGTAATAAGTTGTAGTGGTGGGGCGACGGTAGTACAAGCTGGAGCACTTTGGCATTTAAGTAATCAGATTGCGGTGTTCGCGGTACACCGTTTTGTTAATGGTTGGGGGTATGCTGTTATTATTATTATTATCCATGAATTTTAGGTAAAATAATTATACTTACGATCCTAATTACTAAGAGGGAATATCATTGATTATGGTGCACATTCTGATTCAGAGTCTGACACTACAGACTCACAAAATCCCTGGCATCAGGTATATACAGCACAACGGAAAAAGAAACATTATAAACACAGACGAGCCCGTATTGTCCGGGAGCAGGCCAGCTTTTTTTTTTTTTTTTTGGTGGGTAAAGCAATGATCAGCGAGAGGGGGAGCTGATTGGGTGAGGGGCTTTGTGTGTGTTGAACTGGTCGGTGGTTGATGACACGGCAAATGTGTGTGTGTGTGTGTGTGTGTGTGTGTGTGTGTGTGTGTGTTTGTAGTTACATATTTTGCTCAGTATGTACTCATATGTATGCTGTCGAATGTGTGTGTAAGATCTTGCTGATTGCCACTACCTACTGTACTCTATCTATCTATCTATCTATATCAATATCTATATCTATCTATCTATCTATCTGTATCTATCTATCTATCTATCTATCTATCTATCTATATATATATATATATATATATATATATGTAGATAGATTGCGCTTGTTACTGTACTTTAGCGCGTGATTTTTATTAGTAGGCTATAACATATTGCACATCTTATTAGCTGCAAATTAAAGTTGTCTTTCATTACCCTGTGTGCATTATATAATTTTATTTTATTTTTTCCCTAAAGAAATGTTTAATATATTAGGCTGTGATGACCAGCAGGTCATGATCAGATTATTTTTGCTTCCCCCCCTCACACACACACACACACACACACACACACACACACACACACACACACACACACACACACACACACACAATTTGTTCCACCAGTAAATAATGGTAACGTGGGTGAAAATCGTGATGTTTGTGTAAAATGTGTGTAATCAGCGAAGGGCCCCTGTGCCTTGCTGCTGGTGCTAAGTTTCCTTCAGGGGCGCTCGTGGCGGGATGTACGTCATTGGAGGGGGGGTTGAAGGGAGTGACAGGCTGGGGAGAGGGTGGAGCAGGAGGGAGGAGAGAAGGTACGTAGAAAGGTGCGTGGTAGAGGAGGGAGGCGAGGTTGGAGGGGAGAGGGGGAATTTGGCTTTCTGTCATCTTATTTTTATTTTTTCTTGGAGGGAACGATCTTGCGGGCTTTGTGGTGTTTGGTTCCCTTTTTCTTGCATTGAGGAATAGTTTGGAGAGAGAGAGAGAGAGAGAGAGATGGGGGCAGGAGGGAGGGAGGGGAAACGATAAAACATTGGTAAAAAGACTATTGGTTTGAGTGCCGTAGAAAACTTTCCACCACTCCTGTCATAAATACATACAAATACCGGTAACTTATATATTCCTCAGTACCTTTATGGGAGATGGTGTGTATACGTGTCTATACTTATGTATGAATGGTATTGTTGTATGTCCTTGTGATGTATACAAATGATGCTAACTTATTTTTTCCTCGGTGGCTTAGGAAACTGTGTTCTGTACGTGACTTGATTAGGTACTTATGAAGTTTATTGTATACTGTATTTCTAAAAACTCCGATTGTGATAGCTGTATAGTTTGTGTATATACGAAACGTGACTCGATTATATCAGTGTATAATTATGAAGAATATTGTTAAATGTGCTTCTGAAAACCTCATCCAGAATTTTACTGAATGGCTAGGCATCTGCTCTTCATTAGTGAAAGTAGCAATAGTAGCAGTAGTGGAAGTTGTAGTAGTAGTAGGATTAGTTGTAGATGTAGAATATATGGTTAACTAGTTTTTGTAAAGTTTGTGAGTAGAAAATATGGGCAGACCCCATCATTAATTCCCGTATGTACGGGTATATGGGTCTCTCACCAGTGAAACAGTGAGATCCAGGCTCGTGTGATAAGTAATGAAGAGTTCAACAAACTCTCTATAGGTTTTGACACAGTGTGAAAGAGTTGTTGCCCGCTAGTGTACATGAAGCAGTGTTGTTTGTGGTGATTTGTGTTATTTTGAAGTTCATTTGTGGCCAAATGGGATATATTGTGAGTGGACGTCTCTCTCGCTCTCTCTTTCTGTCTGTCTGTCTGTCTGTCTGTCTCTCTCTCTCTCTCTCTCTCTCTCTCTCTCTCTCTCTCTCTCTCTCTCTCTTTCTCTTTCTTTCCCTTCCCTTCCCTTCCCTTCCCTTCCCTTCCCACAGCCAACATTCCACACTCAGCCACAGGCCCCACCTCTTGTATACCTCACAGTTTGTAATATATGGTGCCTCTATCTTATCTCCCTCCCTCCCTTCCTTATCTCTCCTTCCCCTCTTTCTTACTTCTTCTCTCAATTTCTCCCTATCGCTATCCCTTTCTCACTGTCTCCGCCACTCCCCTTCACTCACTTCCCTCTTCCTTCCCCTCTTCCTTGTTCATGGTTTTGCTTCTTTCATACATTTCCCTTTTAAGTCATTGGGTTCCACTCTTTCATTTATTTATTTATTTTTTTTTTTACTTCATCTCTTTTGTACCATATCTTCCTTCTCCCTTTTCCTAATTTCTTCGCGATCATGTTTCCTGTTTCACTCACATGTCTCATTTACCTCAGTTTTATCACATCCTCCTCCTCCTCCTCCTCCTCCTCCTCCTCCTCCTCTTCGAGTAATTATTTTCTCTTCCTCCAACCAGGCTATTTTTACCTTCCTAATTTCGTCCTTCCTCCTAACTCGTCTTCCTCCTCCTCTGTCTCCTCATTTTCCTTCGTCCCATTTTTCTTCTCTCCCTTTTTCCCTTCCTCGTCCTCTCCCTCGTTTCCTCCCTTGCTCTAACACCGCTCACAGGCACCTCTTCCCTTCATCTTCCCTCTCTCCCTATCCCTCCTTTACCCTTTCTTTCATTTCTTCCCCCTTCCCTCTCTCTTTTCTTACTCTCCGTCCCTCTCATTTTTTCCTTCCTTCCTTCCACTCCTTCACTTCTCCCCTTATCTTTTTCTCTCATCCAGTGGTTCGGTTCCATCATTCGGTACCCCTCCCCCCTTTTTTTTTTACCCTCTTCCTCCCCTTGCCATTTCTTTTCTTTTTCCTCTCCCTCCCCTTCCTCTCCCTCCCCTTCACTTTCCCTCCCCCTTCGCCGTGTTCCGCCTTTCACTGTCTTTCTCTCCTCCTTCCTCCCCCCCTCCCTTCCCTTTTCTTTCCGCTCTTCCCTCTTTTTTCCTTTCCCCCTCCCCCCTCAAGTTTTCCTTCCCCTCTCCGTGTCCTTCCCCCTCTGTTTTCCCTTGCCTTGCCTTGCCTTCCCTTCCCTTCTCCATTCCCCGCTTCTCCCTCTCGTTCCCTTTCGTCTTTTTCCTCATTTCCACGGTGACTGATGTTAGTGTAAATATAAACATAACCAAGGAGAAAGAGAGAGAGAGAGAGAGAGAGAGACCAGGTGGAAATGCTCTCTGCCTGAAAATCTTGGGAGACAACCCGTCACCTTTCTTTATAAATGCTCCTTTACTCGCTGAGAGAGAGAGAGAGAGAGAGAGAGAGAGAGAGAGAGAGAGAGGGAAGATGGAGACTGCGAAGTAGAAGGAAGAGAGGCGAGGAAGTATACAACTAGAAAACTGACCGAGAGAGAGAGAGACAGAGAATCAACCACATTACCCCTATCCACTACCTAGAGCACCAGCAGCAGCACTACCACAACTACCACCATCGCCTACATCTGAGCCAGTTAAGGAAGCACGAAGGTGAATTAGGGTGACAGCTACCACCATTACCAACCGTGCTACTAACATTATAGGCCCCCTGGTGGTGATAGATGGTGGTAGATGTTATAGAGGAATGATAGATACATTGTGATGATGGTGGTAAGTTGGTGGTGGGCATAGATGGGCGGGAAGTTAGTAGTGGTGGTGGTGGTGGTAGCAGTGGTGGTTGTGATAACAGTCCTTGTGGTAAGTACTGATGGTGATAGGATAGTGGTGATAGTGCAAGTGGTGGTCGTTTGGGATGGTGCTAGCTTATTTTGCTAGTGGTGCGTATTGTTATGGGGGAAAAAAAAAAAAGTTACTCCCAGGAAGAATTGAATCGAGCCAAAATCATTTTTTATTTTTTTATTTTTTTCCAACGCTCAGAAACATTGCATTCATAAGACTGGAGGTCATTGGCAGAGGGAAATACTGATGTAGGGAGATAGTTATTGAGTTTCCAGGCGCATATATGAAGGCCTGAGAATATTGGTTAACTCTTGTGCTAGGGAGGTGCATTGAACAGCGGTGAGAGTGTGTAGCAGGACCCTTGTTGCATCCCCTGCCCTAATCGTGGAGGGATACAGAATTCAGAAGAGCAGTATTTACAAAGGCTAGTAATAAATGGTGAATGTAGTTGTAAGTGGCAGTCAAGAATAATAGTAGTAGTAATGGTGGTAGTTGTGGTTCTGTTTCTTGTAGCAGGTTATAGTGGTGGTTTTGGTAGTTGGTGTATTAGTGGTTACGACGGTAGTGGTAATGTTGGTAGTTGTGGTTGGTACGTACTGGTTTTATTTTCTCCTTATTTTCTCCCTTGACCTTTTTTCATCCATTCCCACCTGTATCTTATTCCTCCCTTTATAGTGTCATTCTCCTCCCGTTGTTGTTGTCATTGTTCACATTATCGTCATTCTCTCTCTCCATCCTTTCTCCACCACGCTTTTCCCTCATTATTTTCCTTTTCCCATGGTTTTTCTTCCCTTTAACTTTCCTCCCTTTTTAATCCTTATCCCCCTCTTTTCCGTTATTTAGCTTTCTCCTGTTCCCTTTTCCATTCTTTCATTCTCTCATTTCATTTTTTCCACCTTTCAATTTTTCAGTTTCGCTATTTTTATTTCAGTTTTCTTCCCATTTGCTGTTTTTTTTTTTTTTTTTTTTTTTTAATCAGTTTCCCCCTCTCCAACCATTCAGTTCTTTCCAGTATCTTAAGTCTTTCATTTCCCCCTCATCATTTCCTCTCCTTACTGATTCTTCTGATTCTCTTCCTTTCTTTATCATCTCTAACTTCCCTCATCTTACATATTCTTCCATGATTCCGTTCCTTGCCACTGTTACTTCCCTCCTTCCCTCTCTTCCTCATTCCTTTTTCTCTCCCTGTTTCTGCTCATTCCCTCCTTCCTTCCCTCCGTCATTCCTTTTTCTCTCCCTGTTTCTTCCCATTCCCTCCTCACCTCCTGCCTTTCCCTCCATCGCTCTGTTGCCTCCTAATGGTCTGCTCCTGTGGATGGAACTTCTGGAGGGTGGTATTTGATAGTCATTTCTTCCCTTCCCTTCCGTTCCCATTCCCTTCCCTTCCCTTCCCTTCCCTTCCTTTCCCTTCCCTTCCTTTCCTTTCCTTTCCTTTCCTTTCCCTTCCTTTCCTTTCCTTTCCTTTCCTTTCCCTTCCCCTCCCTTCCCTTCCCTTCCCTTCCCTTCCCTTCCCTTCCCTTCCCTTCCCTTCCATCCAGCTTATTCATCCTGTACACCTTTCATCCTTTTCCTCACACTTTTCCTTCCACACTAATTCTTTCCCGTCTTTTCATCATCCCCTTCGTTTTCCCTCCCTGTCTCTCTTTCAGCTTCTTCCCTCCTTCCTCCACCTTCTCTCCACATCTCCGGTTTCTCCCGTGTCTGCTTCGTGGCTGGAACTTCTGCAGGTGGAATTTTATGCTCACCTTTTCCCTTCCCTTCCTCTCCCTTTTCTCCCTTTCAGCTCCTTACTCTTCCCTTTCCCCCTTTCCATTTACCTTACACTCCCTCTGTATACAACTTGTTTAAAATGTAATATTATTGAATCATTGCAATTTACTATAAATATTATATGTATACAATATTATAATCAATATTATGTACTAATAGATTAGCATATGTCAATGATAATTGCTGTCGGAGGACCTCCATTGGCGTGTACCGAGCATATGTTAGGACTCCATATTATAATTACAAATCATAATAGATAGATAGATAAATAGATAGATAGACAGCTCTATGCGAGCCTGGGAATGGGAAATGATCTTGCAAGTTACACTGAGGAAAAGCTGACGACAGACTAGGAAGTAGCCAGTCAGGAGATGATGCAGTTAGTTTGTCAGCGATACACCAGGTGAACGAACACACATACTCACACACAGGCTTCTAGAACTTTCCAACCACAGGGAACACACGTGATAAGTGTAACATAATGCAATCGTTTGTCGTTACATAACTGTTACACCTCCCTTCCTCGCCTTCCCCTTTCTCCCTGACTTTTCCTTCCGTCTCCTTCCTCTGTTCGTCTCTTACCTCCTTCTTTTTCCTTTTTTCTTCCCTCTCCTCCTTCCCCTCCTTCTCTTCCTTCCCTTTCCACCACCTTCCCTCCTCTCCTCCACTGTCCCTCCTTTCCACCACCTTCCCTCCTTTCTTCCACCTTCCCTCCTTTCCTCCACCTTCTCTAATCTCCAGCACCTCCCCTCCTTTTCTCCACATTCCTTCCTTTCCTCCTCCTTCCCTACGTTCCTCCACCTTCCTTTCTTTCCTCCATCTCTCCTCCTTCCTTCCACCTCCCCTCCTTCTCTCACCTCTCCGCCTCCTGCCGTGTCTGCTCCGGTGGCTGGAACTTGTGGAGGTGGTATTTGATGCACAAACTTGGGTCATCAAAGCCTCTGTCCTCGATGGGGTTGGGGGAAAGGGGAGGGGAGGGGGAAGATTAAAGTTGGGGAAAATGGGGAGGGGGAGATGGAGCATATTGGGAAGGTATTAAGAGCATACTCGGGTCACGGATGGGGGGATGGGGAGGGGAGGGGAAGGGAGATAAAGGTTGTGGGAAAATGGGAAGGGGAAATGGGGTACAGGGATGGCATTAAAGAGCGTACTAGGGAAACAGTAGGGGGAAGAAGAAGGGAAAATGTAGTTTAGAGGTAAGGGGAAGGGAAGGTATGGGAGTGTAAGATTGGGGGGAATGGGGAGAGGAGCTACTGAGAAGATTGTAAGGGAATGTTGGGGGAAAAGAAATGGGTAGCAGAGGGGAAAGGGGGTTTAAGGGAGGGTTAAGATGAGAAAGGGGGAGGGAGCTTAAGTCCGGGTAAAAATAGGGATTATGATGATGAGGCATATTGGAAAGATATAAAGGGAAAATAATGGAAAACAGAATGGGTATGAGACGGTAAGGGAGGTAGGGGAGGATATAGTTGAGGGGAAAGTCGGGGCAAGAGCAGGAAGAGGGATGTGGGAAGGAGTGTGATGAATGGGAAAGATGAAAAAG
>NC_137018.1:41716167-41723667 GCF_032717465.1 Coenobita brevimanus
TGCTCCCCCATTCCTCTCCTTCCCAATTCCTCCCCCCCCCCCTCTTTTTTCTTTTCTCATTTTCTTCGCACGTTCCCCATCTTTCTCCTTTCCTCGCTTCCCTTCTTCCTTCCTTGTTTTTCTCTCATCCCATGTTTCATTTTCTTTTCCTTCTTTCCTTCCTGTTTTTCTAGTCTTCATTCATTCCTCCCTCCCTCCTGTCCTCTCTTCTCATTACTTTTCCATTCTCTCTCTCTCTCTCTCTCTCTCTCTCTCTCTCTCTCTCACACACACACACACACACACACACACACACGTTTAGTGTTTTATTTCCAGCTTTATTTCCGTCCTTCTCTCTAAAATCGTGTTGTATATTTTAATTCCTTTTCTCCCATTTAGGTCTTTTATTTTGTTTTCCGTAATTGTTCTCCCCCTTTTCCACTTTTCCTCTTTCCTTTCCACTGTTTCCTTCCTTTCGTTCTCCATGTCATTATTATCCCTGTCTTTTGGTTCATTCTTTTTTCTTAACCATTTTCTCTTTTCATTCATATCCCTTCCGCTTATCTCCCCCCCCCCATCTCCCTCGGCTCCTCCCCTTCTCTCCCCCTTTCTATATCCTCCTGTTTGTTCCTTTCCCTTCTTTTCCGTCCTCTCTCCCCTCTCTTCTTCCTCCCTCTCTCCTTTTCCATTTCTCATCCCCCCCTCTCCTTCTCTCTTCTTTTTCCCTCTGGCCCTCCCCTCCTCGATTCCTGTTTCCCCTTCTTCATTTCCCTCTTCCCTCTTCCCCTCTTTTCCTCCCCTCCTGTCTTTCTTTCCCTGTTCGTCTCCCCTCTCCTCTTAAATGCCTTCCTCCCCTTACTTCCTAGTCTAATCCTCTCCTTCCCTGCCTCCTTCCTTAATCCTCTTCTTCCCTCCCTCCCCTCCCTGCAGGCTATTAATTGCTCGTTATTTCCTTCACGCACACTTTCCTCTTTTCTTTTACTTCTTTCATTCTTTACTTACCTGCCTACCTGTGTACCACCTTACTTACCTGTCGACATACCTGCCTATATACTTGCCAACCAGCCTGCATACCTACCTACCTACCTCTGTACCTACCCGCCAACCAACCCGCATACCTACCTTCCTACCTGAGTATCTCTCTACCTACCTGCCTACCTATAGTACCTATCTTTCTACCTACCTATCAACCAGCCATATACCTACATACCTACCTCTCTACCTACCTGCCAACCAGTTACATACGTACCTACCTACTGTACCTACCTGCCAACCAGCCTACATACCTACCTGCCTGTTTTGTTACCTATAATCTCCTCACGTTATCTACTACTTTTGCTTTCCAGTCTTCATACTTCCCCGCCTTCCCTTCTCATTCTTTCCTTCCCCTTCCAACTTTCCTCTGTCTCTCCTTTCCATCGTTCCTCCATCTCTCCTTTCCATCGTTCCTCCATCTCTCCCATCCTTCCCCCAACTCTCCATTCCATCTTTCCTCCTGCGTTCTTCGCTGCTGTCTTCTCTTGTCTGTCCTTCCCTCATTTCCTTCCCCTCCTGCCTACTTTCCCACTTTTTTTTTTTTTTTTACCTATACCAATCTACCTTCTGCTTCCTTATCCGGTCTCTTACTGCCCTCCCTCTCTCCCTCTGTATTCCCTTCCCTCTCCCCTTCTCTTTCTCTCCTTCCCTCATCTCTTACCTCCCTCTCGCCTTCCCTCTTCCCCTCTCCATGTGCACAAAAGACCTAGACAACGACACAGCCCACGGGACCAGCTTGACTACAATGTGTGTGTGTGTGTGTGTGTGTGTGTGTGTGTGTGTGTGTTCAGCTGTTTGTGATTTTTTGGTAGTGTTACATGTTTTCTAATGAGTGTTTCTAATTAGTATGATTGCCTGTGTGTGTTTGTCTGTCTCTCTGTCTGTGTCTCTGCCTTTTTATGTCTGTCTGTTGTATGTCAGAGAGAGAGAGAGTAAAAACGGGAAAGAAAATAAGGAAGATGGGAGAGGAAGACGAAAAAAAGAGTAAAAAGTTTGGAGGAGAAAAGTTGGGAGAGAAAAGAATAAGATAGAATGGCGAGAATAAAAGAGAGAATGGAAGAAAGAAAGAGAAATGAGGAAGGTAAAATAGAGAGAGGACAGGTTAACCCTTTCACTACAAGGTGCCATGACCCTTATTTTTTTCAACTTTTTAATGTATTCCATTTACTTCTAAGCGATTTTATCCAGGCTGAACACGTTAACTTAGGTGATTTAGTCTCTGTGCTTGCGCCAGACGATTTTCTTCCGGGTTAGGAGGGTTGGGTGCAGTCTCTATGAACCCCTCCACGGCACAAAGACCTCCCTATGCAGAATAAAATCGTCTGGTGATAACACGAAAAAAAAAAAAAAAAAATCCATCGTTCTGAAGGGCTGGGCCAATAAACTGCTGTCTTCTGGGTAGGAATTTCTCTTCAATAATTCGGATTCAGTAAAATGTAAAGGAATTATTGACCGTCTTCGTTTATTATTCATTGATCTGTTTATCTGCTCGTTTTCTATGGCATACCCATATTCGTTTTCTGTCTCACTGGTTTATCTCATAGTTAATTAATCTTGTTCTTAGGCCCATTCACGTAATAGATGGCCCATTGTGTGTGCAGGGTATCCGAGAGAGAGAGAGAGAGAGAGAGGGGAATTGGTTTTGTGTGACAGGAATTTGTGTAGTGATGAGATTTGCGAATACACACGAATCTCTCTCTCTCTCTCTCTCTCTCTCTCTCTCTCTCTCTCTCTCTCTCTCTCTCATATCCTAACTACTTCTCTCCTTTCTTTCCTCCACATTTTCTCCTTTCAACGTTCCTTTATCTCTTTCTGTCTGTCTGTCTCTCTTACTCCTGTCATTCATCCCTCCACTTCTCTCATTCCTTCTTTCCTTCCCTCACCTTCGTCGTTCATTCTCTTTCCTCCCTATCTCCTATCTTATATCCCCCTTTGTCTCCTTGATTTACCTTTCCTCTCTTCCTTCTTCCCCTATTCATCAGACAGTCTCATTCTCCCCATCCAGTCAGTCCTCATTCTTTTTCATCCATTCATTTTTCTATTCATTCCCCTCTAAAGTATTCCATCCCTCTACTCCCTCTCCTTCCATCCATCCCTGTCTCCTCCCTCCTTCCATACATTCCTTCCTGTCTCCATCCACACCCTCCACCTCATCTTCTTTCCCTCCCTACCATATATCCCTTCCCCTTACCACCCATCACACCCTCCTCTTGATTCTCTCTTCTCTTCCTCCCTCCGTTCTGACCATGGCCCTCACCACCCCCCATAAAACCAGCAGCGGTTGATACAATCTCAAGCGCCATCCATTCCTGTCCCCTTCACTCTCTTTTACCCTCTCTCTCACTCTCATTTATCTTGGTCCCTCGTCTCTTTTCTGGTTCTTTTCTCTTCTTCCCGTCTTTTTCCTCTCGTCTCTTCTCTAGTCCTCTACTCTTCTTCCTATCTCCTTTTTCGTCTTATCTTATCTTTTCCTCTCTTCCTTCTATTCTACTTCATATTCTCCTCACTTCCTTTCATCCATATGTTATTCTCCTGTTTTCATATTTATCCTCATAATTTCTCTCGTTCTCATTGATTTTAGCTTTTATTATTCTCTTTTATTCTCTCCTCTTTTTCTGTCTCCTTTTCTACTCTTCGTTTCTCTTCATTCCTCGTCTCCCTCTTTTCATCCCTCCATCCTTCCTTCCTTCCATCCTTATCTTTCCATATCTTCAGTGACTTTCCCTCCCTCCTTCGGTTTTCCATATTTTTCCCTGTCTGTACCCTTCTGCTTCCCCTTCTCTCTCCTCTCCTTCCTTCCTCATTCCGTTTCCTCCTTCCTGCCGTACATCCTCTTCTCATGATTGCTTGGTTTGCATTTCCTCTTCCTTATTTAAACCCTTCCTTACGATGCCGTAGTATTAGTATTATCAGTGGTATCTCCAGACGATTTTAATCAACCCAAGGAGAGGCATCGACTTGGTGGGGTTTACTGTAGCGCTCGTTTACCCCTTCACTACCAGGCGTCTCTCCTATGCTGAATAAAATCACCTGGGATCAGAAGAGCAGATTATAAAGACGTCCCCGGGCTGAATGAGTTTTATATCTGTCTTTTGCTTAACCCTTTCATTGCCTGTAAGTACGATTTTGATATGTTTATTTATTTATTTATATTGCTGCCGCCAGGAGATTATGGACAACTTAGGAGAGGCTAGTAGAGAGATTAGACATAAAACCGCCTTCATTTACCCCGTCAGCACGAGAGATTTAGGCTAAATAAAAGCGTCTGAAGGTTGCAAGAAGGAAGTGAAGACGCACTCGTAGCGAAGGGGTTAATCTTTGAAGTTGTGTTGTTAATCCTCTTCAGTTCCTTTTTTGCATCTTCCTTTTTCTTTATCCTTCTTCCTCATTCGTTCAGCCCCATTTCTTTCTTCCTCCTCTCGTTCGTTCGTTCTAGCCAGTGTTCCCTCCTTCCCTCCTTTCTTCGTTTTGCTTTATTTTAGTTTTCCCATCCGTCCTTTCTTCTTTCTCTCCTTCCCTCTTTCTGTTCGTTTTCCATCCTTCCATCCTTCCTTCTTCCATTTCTTTTTCCTTGCTTGCTTGTTTGCTTCCTTGCTTGTTTGCCTGCATGCCTGCTTCCTTTCTTCCTTCCTTTCTTTTTTCCCTTCTTCCCTCTTTACATGTGTTTCACGCTTCCTCTTTTCTTTCTCCCTCCGGAGCCATTTACACGCTCGCGCGCGCGAGTGAAAAATTTTATGCCTCTCCTCTCTCTCTCTCTCTCTCTCTCTCTCTCTCTCTCTCTCTCTCTCTCTCTCTCTCTCTCAAAATAAAGCCATACACTTACTCACCCAAGGCAAGACGTCCTTGGACTGAGAGGTTTAGAAGCAATTTCATGTAACCGTATTTTGTCCCTAAAAAAAAAAAAAAATCCTCTGTTGCATGTGTCTACCTGTCTTATTTACCTGTGTTACCTTGAGACCTTATGTGTCTTCTTTACCTGTCTTGCTACAATAGAGGTGCAGGTTTATACAAGTTTATGAAGAGACGTTGTACCCAAGGTAGGCCTCCCAGGAATATTGTATCAACGTTATTATTTACTGTATATGTACAGTTTTAGTAATGTCAGTTTTTCAGGCGTCATAGCATAATTCGTAACCCCCATGCTTCGATCATGTCTTATCCATTAACTGTTGCCGACACTTGTCTGTTTTACTTAGTTGTGGTGAGAGTACTTATATCACAGTTGTAAAACACTTGCCTCAAAAAGTATGTGTAGGTAGAGTCAAGTTGTTATTGAGGGTGATATTGTCCGCTTTACATGGATTGCGCCTCATGTTGGCCTTCAAGTGCATGATGAAGCAGATGAGCTGGTTAAACATCAGCCTAGAGAGAGACAGGGCATGATAACCTTGGTGTGTCCAGGCCACGCACAAAAAGTAATAGCAAAACCAACTAAACCCACCATGTATCGAGAGTGATCCTTGTCTCTTCATCGTCATTTCAGGATGCTGTAAGAACCCCACATACATTACACTGGTCAGCACACCAGTCAGCACACTCCTTCACATCACCACTGCCAGGCTTAAATTAACATGTGAAAGTAATACTGCAAGAATCAGTTTATTTGAGTTAATATGCGTAATGTGGACACAAGGAATGTGACTGACACACTGTGCTGTTATGTAATGTGATATTAAAAGTTGTACGAATTTCGAGATTTGTGTATCCCAGATCATACAAATCTGTGTTATCATGGTAATGGTGATATACACAGTAATGCTTATATATATATATATATATATATATATATATATTATGTATATGTATATATATATATGTATGTATATGTATGTAGACTCGCAGTCGCAAATAATGTGCAATCCTACAGTACAATAAACTTCTATACTTTTAAGATATTTTTCTGTGTGTAGAATTAACTATAGTGTGTGATTTATTTCAGTGATGTAATACAGTACCTAATCGATACTTCTGTACCCAGTTCCTGTACCTGCCGTATTGTGCGAAAGTTTTAAACTTTTACCTACAAGATGGGTTTGGAATAATAAGCTCTTAAAATCCCTTTCTCCCTCCACCCTTCTTTCTTTCCTTCTCTTCCTCCTTCCTTCTCCCTTTCTTCTTTCCTCCCTCCCTCCCTTCCCCACCCCCCCCATTTTTCCCTTTCTTCCTAGCCCACACTCCCATTACCCACCTACCTGGTCTTCCATCGCTCTCCCATTCCCCTCTCCCCCCCCCCCCGTGCCTACCTGCGTGCCCTCCCAATTAATTACCCACCTGCCTGTTTGCCTGCCTGCCACCCCGCTTGCTGGCCCGCCTGTCGATGTGCGTCCCCCCCTCCCCAATCCCTCTCCCTTACAGCCCCCTCCCCTCCTCTCTCTCAGTCCCTCCCGCCTATCTCACCCCTCCATTCCCGAGTCTGTCTGTGTGTGTGTGTGTCTCTCTCTCTCTTTCTCTCTCTCTCTCTCTCTCTCTCTCTCCTTCTTCCCGCTCGTCTCTCTACATGCCTCCTCTTCAGTTTTCTCCCTCCCTCCCTCCCTCCTTCCTTCCTTCCTAGCTGCCTACCTCCCCCCAGCCTCCCTCATGCTTGCTTGCCTGTCGGTACCCGTCTCTGTATACATACATACATATATACATACATACATATATATATATATATATATATATATATATATATATATATATATATATATATATATATATATATATATATATATATATATATATATATATATATATATATAGAAAGAGAGAGAGAGAGAGAGATCAAAGAGTGGAGTCATAGTTAAAAGGAGAGGGAAGAGGGGGAGTTCGACAAAAGGAAAGTGGAAAATGGAAAGGGGAAGTAGAAGAAAGATATGATTACACGGGAGATAGACAGTATATATATATATATATATATATATATATATATATATATATATATATATATATATATATATATATATATATATATATATATATATATATATATATATATATATATATATATATATATATATATATATATATATATATATATATATATATATATATATATATATATATATATATATATATATATATATATATATATATATATATATATATATATATATATATATATATATATATATATATATATATATATATATATATATATATATATATATATATATATATATATATATATATATGAGCCTCTGTGGTGCAGTGGTAGATTGTGCGTTTTCGTACATGGGAAAACGAGGGTTCGCGCCCAGCCAGGATAATAAACTTTGGGAGTGTTCACTCGGCCACGTAACATGAAGGGTGCAGTGGTTGAACCAGTGTCGCATACTATAAAGTATGCTTGCACCCAGTCGCCTTGCTCGGGCCGATTACACTTAGTTCACAGACCACACACACATCCAAAGCCACTCCAACATTACAGTCACACTTACGAGCACTTCTCACCCTACATACAGTACAATCTCTACCAGACAGCCTAAGCCACTGGGTAGAGATAAATTG